>NC_081185.1:16244134-16259129 GCF_029867415.1 Vicia villosa
TTCTGCGCCTGCAAAAAGATTTAACTCTGTACCAATTGTGTCAGTACCATTTATCTGTAAATAAATAAATAGCATGTGTGAAGTAATAAACAGTATTTGGTGTTTGCGTAAGAATAAATTCAACTGCAAGCCAAATTACTGTATAAGAAAAATTCTAAAAACTAAGTATTTCATATGTCAGGATATTTGTTGAAATAAAAATCCATGATTATATGAGACCCTTAATTTTCAGATTGGAGTTTTCTTGAAAAATATGTGGGCAAATTTTGGGGTATAACAATGTCAAACAGGTTCTGTTGGCTTTTATGACTAGGAAAACTATAATGTTTTGACATTGCTTTGTTTTCTGTGAAATAACTTGTGTCTATGAAGCTCTAGGGACTTACAATCTTAACTTTTCTGATTTTCCCAGTTGACGACGTGCCTTGAGGCAAGCCTTACATACATTTGGTGTTCGAAGAGCTATTCCATCTGCCAAAATGAAGTAACACTACCGATCTACTTTTATATTTGTTTGCTTTTCTTATTTGGGTTTACTAGTTGCTTGGTGTTCGATTCGATACTAAACTGAACTCGGTCGATATGAATTCATAATGTGTATGTATTTTGGACATGAATCTCAAATTGAGTTATGATACACTATATTTTGGTTCATGGTATGGATTGTGAACTATTTTGAGGTTTGCATGTGATTTATCTTTGCTTAAAATTGTGATTTCATTCAAACTAAGCAGCTTTGGGTGAATTTTGTGCCTAAAACACTTTTTCCAGCTTATGAGGAGGACTCATTTGAATAATCATGTTTTAACTTTTACAACTTCTTGTTCATGACTCATGAGTTGTATTGTATGTGCATATTTTGATTAGAGAGACATGACTTATAAGTTAGTTGTAAATAACATTGATGTGACTTTGTATATCATAGTGATCCTCATGACAATTTTGATTTTGGACATGTTTTAGCAAGGTTTGCATAGCAGTGGCATCTCTTTTATAAATTTTGATATGGTTAATGTATCTTTTGAAATAGATCTTTTGATTCATGATTTGAATCTTTGGTTTGATAACTATGATTTGTTCATCTATGCATTGGTGGTGTATTATTAGGTTCTAAAAGTCTATCCATTTCCAGCAACAGTTACAGCATTTCAATTGGGCTTTGCTTCACTGGTGATTAATTTGATCTGGATTTTGAATCTTCATCCAAGACCAAACATTAGAAGATCACAGGTAATTTTGATTTTCGATGATGTATTAATCACTTCTACAATTTGTGGCTGCAGTGATTTCTGCCACTGTCGTCATCAGTTTCAATTTTGGCTTCTGCTGATGTATTAATCACTTCTACAATCTGTGGCTGCAGTGATTTCTGCCACTGTTGTAGCATTATTGGTCTAACCAATAATAGTAAAATATACCCATTTGGATTATTTTATGATTTGCACTAATTACTTTTATTAGCTACTTGCTTACCATGTTGACTCTATTCTAATTAATCCCTATGAATAGTAATATATAGGAAAAAAATACATGTTATTTCATCAGTTAATGTGATTGCTGATGTATTAACATCTATATTTTGTGGCTATAGCGAATCTACTAGTGAAGTAGATATTAGTTTCTGCATTATTGTTTTAAAGTAGTTGGAAAAAAATTAGCAACTTGGATTATTTTATAGTTTAACCTTTTGTTGTTGAGACTTGAGAGTATGTTTTCCTGTGTTTTATTATCTGAAGGCTTGAGTCGTACTTTGCTTGCTCATTAGTCACTTAGGTACCGTGAGCGTGAGGCTTTTTAGCCTGCAATTTTGTGGAGTAGAGACTGAGTAGAATTAGAGTTTCTCCAACCTATTTATGGCCATTTTAGAAACATTCGGCCGCAACAATCTAGTTCTCCCAAAGACTAGATTTGGTCCTGGAGTATCTCATTTTGTTGCATTTATTTTGTTACTGACATTTAGATTCAATCATCTTTGTCCGCAGAATTGTAATAGTTTGCTCTTGCTGTTTGTGATCATCAAAATGATTCTAATTGTAGAGCTGCCAGTAGTTGTGCATTCTGACAATGAAATTTTGCAGGGTACTTTGAGGGATCTATCTACTTCTAGGAGAAACCACGAACATCACACTCTTCCGCCACCTGAGCAGGTATGCTGTCATTCACTAGATTGGGTATTGTATAATTGTGTTTTTAGGAGTACAGCAGTCACATTTTTATTGACTACAATGAGTTAATTTTTGCTCTTAGCGGGTAGTAAATGCATCCTTTTACCTCTTATATACAACACTTGTTATTGTTATTACTTACAGCTATTAATATTTTGAGTCAATGTGTGTTAAAATGGGTGGTTCCTATTTATGACTGTAGCTATCCCTCCGACAGGGATACGTAACGGAAAACGCCGACTTTGTCAATTAGTTTAATGTAACCATAGCTATCATTCAAATGAATGTAACATATCACTAACCCAAAAAGAACTCTGATTTTACATATCACTAACCCAAAAAGAACTCTGATTTATTAGTCCACTATGGATAAGTGTTCTTTAGTTAAGCCAGGACAGAGAGCTCATCTTGTTATTTCATGAAATTCCTTATCCATAGTGAATAACTTATATTCAAATGAGGTAACAGAGATAGGACATGAGCTAACTAAAGAACTCTTGTGAAATCTGCCTCTTGTGTATTTCACAAGAGTTTCTAATTATTAGTCCACTATGGATAAGATAGAACTAGAAGTAAGTTCTAAATCTGCCTCTTGTGAATGGTAAGAAAGTGGGGCAGTAGGATAGGTAAGAGTTTAAGGGGGTTACGTGAAATGTACTCTATATGAGCTCTCTCTCTCTCTCTCTCTCTCTCTCTCTCTCTCTCTCTCTCTCTCTCTCTCTCTCTCTCTCTCTCTCTCTCTCTCTCTCTCTCTTTCTCTATCTATCTATCTATCTATCTATCTATCTATCTATATCTATCTCTATCTCTCTCTCTCTATCTCTATCTATCTATCTATCTCTCTCTCTCTCTCTCACTATTCTTTCTCTTCTATTCATAGCTATGGATCGTAGTTGGATGCAAAAAAACCGCTCAAGTGAAGAGTATAAAAAAGGAGTGTTAGAGTTTTTGACATTTGCCGAAACTAATCTTCCCAAAAGTAATGGACGATTTCATTGTCCTTGTGCTAAGTGTGTGAATATTGCACCTTTAAATGCTAACATCGTATGGGATCATCTTATAGTCAATGGGATTTGTCAAAATTATACGAAGTGGATATGGCACGGTGAATTGTCTGATGCGCCAATGGCCTCCCTGAGAGAAGAGTTTGATATAGAGGCGAGTTATTATCTAGAAGAAATGATTCGTGATATTGGACAAGACTCTTTTCAACGAGCACACGTACACGATACTCTTTGCAATGACAACAAAGTTCCTTTGTATCCAGATTGTAAAAACTTCACACGATTGTCGGCCGTGCTGAGATTATTCAATTTGAAGGCAATTAATAGTTGGACCGATAAAAGCTTCACACAATTGCTTGAGTTGTTGAAGGAAATGCTTCCAGATGAAAACACGTTGTCGGACCGGGTGTATGATGCAAAAAAGATATTATGTCCTATGGGTATGGAGTATAAGAAAATACATGCATGCCCCAATGATTGCATATTGTACTGGAAAGATAATGAAGAGAAAGAAAAGTGTCCCAAGTGTATGACATCACGATATAAAAAGAAAGGTGATGATGAAAGTTGTGATGTAACCACAAAAGGTCCTCCAGCAAAGGTGTTATGGTACCTTCCAATTATTCCGAGGTTTAAGCGATTGTTTGCGAATTTAAATGATGCGAAGAATATTAGATGGCATGCAGAAGAGAGGAATTGTGATGGAAAAATTCGGCATCCGGCCGATTCTTTGCAATGTAAGAAGGTTGATACCTTATTTCCTGACTTCGGCAATGAACCAAGAAACCTTAGGCTTGGACTTTCTACAGATGGAATGAATCCATATGGCAGTTTAAGTAGTAATCATAGTTCATGGCCTGTTCTATTGATTATTTACAACTTATCTCCTTGGTTGTGCATGAAGAGGAAACACATTATGTTATCTATGATGATTTCGGGACCAAAACAACCTGGAAATGACATAGATGTCTATCTAAGTCCCTTAATTGATGACTTAAGAAAGTTGTGGGATGAAGGAATTGATGTGTTTGATAGTTTTTCAAATGAAACTTTCAAATTGCGTGCCATGTTATTTTGCACCATCAATGACTTTCCAGCTTATGGTAACTTGTCTGGTTACAAAGTTAAGGGGCATAAAGCATGCCCTATATGTGAAAAAGATACTTGCTACCATCAGTTGGAGAAGGGAAAGAAGACTGTTTATCTTGGACATCGAAGATTTCTTAAACGTAACCACCCATATCGAAGATTAAAAAAGGCTTTTAATGGATATCAAGAGTATAAGGTTGCCCCGAAGGCCTTAACTGGAGAAGAAGTCTATCACCGGGTGAGGAACATAAGTGTTAGTTTTGGAAAAAAACAAAAAAAGTTACAAATAGTAATATATGGAAGAAGAGGTCCGTATTCTTTGACCTTCCATATTGGTCTAGTCTTGATGTAAGACATTGTATTGATGTAATGCACGTGGAGAAAAATGTGTGTGATAGTGTAATTGGAACACTTCTCAACATTCAAGGTAAGACAAAGGATGGTTTAAACTCTCGTTTAGATATGGTTAATATGAAAATAAGAGAAGAGTTAGCTCCAGAACCAAGAGGTACCAAAATGTATTTACCACCGGCATGCCATACATTGTCAAAAGAAGAGAAAATAAGATTTTGTGAGTGTCTACAAGGTGTGAAAGTGCCCAATGGCTACTCCTCAAATGTCAAAAGTCTGGTGTCAATACAAGATCTCAAACTAATTGGCTTGAAATCTCATGATTGTCACATTTTGATGCAACAACTACTACCTGTGGCTATTCGTGGCATCTTACCCAAAAATGTCCGACATGCCATAACTAGATTGTGCTTTTTCTTTAATGATATATGCAACAAAGTGATTGACCCTGATAAATTGGATGAGATGGAAAATGTGTCTATTTTTATTTTGTGTCAGTTGGAGATGTTTTTTCCTCCTTCATTTTTTGACATCATGGTTCACTTAATAGTCCATCTAGTTAGAGAGATTAAAGTGTGTGGCCCTGTTTATTTAAGATGGATGTATCCTTTTGAACGGTACATGAATATATTGAAAAGCTATGTGAAGAATCATTATCGTCCGGAGGCATCTATTGTTGAAAGGTACATCACAGAAGAAGCCATTGAGTTTTGTACAGAGTATTTGTCACATGCAAAACCTGTAGGATTACCTAAGTCTCGTCACGACGGAAGATGTGATGGTAAGGGTATACATCTAAAGGTTAAGCATATGGGTGAAGGGGAAGTTTTTAAAGCACATTTGTATATATTAAATAACACTGATGAGGTTCAACCATACTTGAGTACACATAAAACCATTGTCAAAGCCAAAAACCCTCGAATGTCAGAAAAATGGGTGTTGAAAGAGCATAACAATACATTCTCAAAATGGTTTAAAACCAAGATTATGAATGACAATAATGCTTCGGATACATTAAAGTTTTTAGCTTATGAGCCTAGCTTTAATGTCTTATGTTGGGGTGGATACGATATAAATAAATTTTCTTTTTGTACAAAATCGCAGGATGATAAGAGTACCATGCAAAATAGTGGGGTAATGATAATGGCTTCCTCAATGCACTTCTCTAGTTCAAAGGATAAAAATCCCATCTTGGCATCCATAGCCTATTTTGGTGTTATAGAAGAGATATGGGAGCTCAATTATGTGAAGTTTAAAGTTCCTATTTTCAAATGTAAGTGGGTTAATAGTAACAATGGCGTACAAACTGATGAATTAGGATTTACATTGGTGGACTTGGATAAGGTAGGATATAAGGAAGAACCTTTCATCATGGCAGCTCAATCAATCCAAGTGTTTTATGTAAAGGATCCCTCAAACAATAGGTGGTCTGTTGTCCTCCAAAGAAACACAAATGATGATTCAACTCTAGACGTTGATCACAATACTTCTTTTTCAACACGAAGGCCTTCTTTTAATGATGAAAATGAAGTTGATGATGTTTATGCCACTCGTAATGATCATCAAGAAGGGATTTTAGAATAAAACAGTGAAGATTACTTTGTTCTTGTGCTGTAGTTGAGTTGTACTCTGAAAATTACAGTATATATATAGCTCAGTTTTGATCTGAAAATTACAGTATATATATAGCTGAGTTATTGTTATAATTGAAAATTACAGTATATATATAGCTCAGTTTTGATGCCAATGTCAATAATATTGTTCAGTTTTGTTGAAGATATTGCTGATTTTGATCTTGTTGATATAAATGCACTACAATATACTCTTGCAGCTTTTTTGTTGTTGTTGTTGTTAAACTGAGCTGCTGTACTGTATAGAAAATTGAGTGATTCATAAGGTTTTACATATAGGAATGCTTTAGTTACATATAGGAATTCTGTAACGATTTGAATGTGAGAGTCAGTATTCAAATGCTTCCAATTTGTATTCCAATTTGTTGGTTTTCTATAAGGATTTATGCTGAGTTAATGAAAAATGCCCTGTTTTTCTATCTAAACAGGCATTATGGTTAAACCATCCCGCTCTTCTCCACGAATAAAGAAGACTCAAGGTATGACAGGCCATACAAAGATCTTTGTGATATTCAATATATATATGTATTTAATTTCCTTGTGCTTTTTTGTTGTTGTTGTTGTTAAACTGAGCTGCTGTACTGTATAGAAAATTGAGTGATTCATAAGGTTTTACATATAGGAATGCTTTAGTTACATATAGGAATTCTGTAACGATTTGAATGTGAGAGTCAGTATTCAAATGCTTCCAATTTGTATTCCAATTTGTTGGTTTTCTATAAGGATTTATGCTGAGTTAATGAAAAATGCCCTATTTTTCTATCTAAACAGGCATTATGGTTAAACCATCCCGCTCTTCTCCAAGAATAAAGAAGACTCAAGGTATGACAGGCCATACAAAGATCTTTGTGATATTCAAATACATAGCTGCTGTACTGTAAATGCAGAGTTATATTCAAATTTAAATTTCACTTATGCATGATAAAAATAATCGCGGTTGTCAAATAATCGCAGAGTTATTTTGACATTTTCTTTCTTTCTTGAATCTGTTTTTCTCTCTACACAGGCATCGTGGCTAAACCATCTAGCTCTTCTCCAAAAATAAAGAAGACTAAAGGTGTGACGTCATTGCTACGTTTCGTTGCCAAACTTCGTGATGGTGAGAAATATGAGATTGATTTTGATCGGGATACTTTCCAACCTATTGGTCAGTATGCTGCGAAGTTCAAGAGTTATTTGTCATTCGTTGCACGTAGCAAGGTTAATATAAATGAAGAGAAATGGAAAAAGCTACCCGAAAACTTGAAGATAGCGATATGGAATGATATCACGGTATGTAATTGTAATTAATTCTTAATAATTTATTATCTATAATTGTTTCAATTACTAACACTTCTAATGCTTTGTAGGATAAGTTCACTTGCCCCCCCGATGATGAAGATAATAAGAAATTTAAGAAGCATTGGTTTGTATATATGGGGGAACGGATGAAGCAATTTAAGACATTGCTATCTAATGTTCCTCCAAAACTAGAACGACATGAGGTGTGGTTGATGGCTCGACAGAGGCCATCTGGAGATTTTACATCCGAGGCAACAAACTTAGTAGCTTCCATGGTTATAAGTATTAAAAAGTTCTTTCTAAATTTCAATTTCAAGTATTAAAAAGTTCTTTTTAAATTTCAATTTCATTTATAACTTAATATTCATTTTATATCATGTGTATGTATTTTGACATTTTAGGGTGATTTAATGGAAAAGAGTACGCAAGGCGATATTCAATTTGAAGAACAGGAAGACATATTAACTATTGCATTTGGGTCAAGTGAACGTCCCGGTCGGATCCGCACTGCTCCTAGGGGTGTGGGCTTTAATAAGTACTTTGGAAAAAGTTCAAACTCCAACTTAAAAGCTGTCACACAAGATGACCTCCAAGCCTTAGTGCAAAAGCTAAATGATGATTATCAAGATAGATTACAGAAAGAGCTCCAAAAACAAAGAATAGAGCTCCAAAAACACATGAAAATTGAGATGGATGATGAGAGAGCTAAGCTCCAAAAAGAAAGGAAACTCCTTCAAGAGATGCAATTAGAACTCCGCCCTAAGAGTACTAAAGAGGTACCTCGTGTTTTCAGCGTTTTATCTTAAGTGCTTCAGACTTTTAGTGAAATTTTTCTATTCAGTTTTTTGGTCCTTTGCATGTGTGTTTGTTAGTTGTGTGTGCATTAAAATCTGTGAGATCTGTGAGTATGAGTTGTTAATCTGTGAGTATGGTATTTCTTTATGGTATATCTCATATTCTCAGTGTGTTAAATAGTATATCCATGGTTAGGTCTTTGGGATAATGTACAGTATGAGGGTGTTTCTGGGCTGTGGATAGCAACTCATATGAGATGAGATATATTCAAATTCTACTATAAGTTATAACCTCTATTTGACAACACTTACCTCTAGTTGCAAAATCTTGCATTAGCTTCTGTTGTTTGTTTTTAGGCTGCTTGATCAACAGGCAATGGCTCTGTATCTTGAATTGATTCATGATACTTTATCTTGAATTGATTCATGATGTTGAAATTTGAACGGACTATCTGAATTCTGAGATGTATAAATGTAGCAAATAAGTGATTATCTAACTAGAAAAATCTGAGTTCTGAGATGTATTATTGTAGCAAATAAGTGATTATCTAACTAGAAAATTCACAGTTGAACCTTTTATTGGTAGCAGTAGTTTCAGAAGTATTATTGAACTAGTTGGTAACACGGTGGGAACTTCTAGTATTAATTAAGTGAGTATTAGTGACATGGCAGTACAAGGTTGAGATTGTTAACTGTTTCATGATTATATGGAGTTGATGTTGATTGAGGGGTATTTTAAGAATTGAGAAACTAGTTTGAGTAACTTCCTATATGAGCCTAGTTCTGTGGCAGATTTGGGGTACTGTCCCTATCTGCAATTCCTTCATTAATCATCAATAATATACAATCTCTTGATCATTTCTGTTTTTTTTTGTCATGGTCTCTGCACACTGTAGAATTAGATTGTGATACAGATTCTCATTCATTCATTCAAAAACCTGATGAATGATGCAGATATAGATGGCATCTTAATTAGGACTTGTGTGGTTGATACATGAATAAATAAATGCATATGTACTGTCATTACCAACTATGCTCATCCAAGTTTCGGGGAACGATACTTGTCATTTGTCTTGTACCAAGACCTTAGGACAGAAGCTGAAAACATGCAGCCCGTGTCCGTCGATTAATTCTTTCCATGAGTTCCGATTCAACTAGAAACTATAATTTGAGTTTGAAGATAAGATTATACCCGAGAAAGTAGTTTCAATTAGATACATTTGTAAGTGTGGTATTCTATTAATCATACATGTTGTTTAACATATGGCTAATGTGCCATGAACAATAGCGTTTAGTGCCCCTAGCTGGCTCAAACAATGAATCATGGTGCCATGGTATAGACGGTCTTGCTTCTCGTTCGGCTGCATACCTAAACTGGAAGTTCTTGAGATTCCTGGGGTGGAATATTTTTAGGAGCCAAACCAAATCCATGCTTTCTAATGAGGGTATTTATTTGCAATAGGCACATTAATCTTTTTATTCTTCATTCATAAATAGTGCTTAGGTCTGATCTTTGATTGAAGTATCCATAGTTGCCACTGCTAGTCTTCCATATTACAATTTATCTGTTTATTTTTCATGCAAATTTATATGATTCTGAGTTTGAGCCAGCTAGGGGCACTAAACGCTATTGTTCATGGCAATAGTTTCAGTGTTCTTTATCATTGCTGACTTGAAAATGTTAAGAGCAGGTGTCTTAGTTAAAAATACACACACACAGATTTATTTCATTTAGTTTAAGGAAATTTATTTGGAGTAATTAAGTAACTAAATATTATCTTAGTAACAGTATAGTAACCAAGTATGTTACTATACTTGGTTAGTTGTGTGCTTAACATTGTGTGCTCTTGCTCTAAACTACTGCTTCTTATTATAAATCTCTTCTGAAACAGGAAGGTGAAGCTGAATGCAAGGCCGAAGAAGAGATAAAAAACAGCACTGTTTCTGAAGATTACCTTAAAAAGATTGAAGATTTCAAGGAAGATTCCATATCACTAGACTTGGTTCATGAAACAAGTGAATTATCAGTTTATATTGATAGGCGAGACCTTGATGAATTAATTTCTGGTGTTAAATGGATCTCCATATCTATCTTGTCTCTATGATGCTCGTAAGTATCGTATTCTATTTTTAATCATTTTTTTCTATGTATCATTTATAAATTAACATTTGTTTCAACATTTCAGATATCTACATGGCATTTGTATCTCTAAGAATGTCAGTGAACTATTTGGATTTCTTGATCCAAATAGGACACTAATTACCACTAGAGATCCCAATGCTATTAAATCTTACATACAAGATAGGTTGGATGGCGAGTCAAAAAAAATGTTACTTAGGACCATTGTTAAATAAGTAAGTACATGTTTCCTTCAAGGTTTTGAGATTTTTTTAATGTTATTTTTTGTAATATTTGAATTTTAATGATTCTAACACTTGTTTTGAAACTACAACAATCACTGGCAATTGTATGTTATTTGTCCCCAAGATAATGATATCTTTTGGTTTTGTTCATTAAACACAAAACCCAAGAAACGTATTAAGAACATACTTGAGGGGTAAGAAACATATAAATCAAGAGACATTATTTATACTTCATTTTTGTATCGTTTAACTTTATATTTATAAGTTATTTATGCTGCAATTTCTTTTATCAGAGCTGTAACAGGATATCAGTTATTAAGAGGTTTTGAGAATAAAAAGCCTAATTGGAAGATTGTCAAGGTAATTGCTTGATATTGTTGATATTATGAGAATGAATTCGTAATGATATGCGTCATTATAATTATATTTCAGTATTAATATGCTTTGTATCTTATATGTAGACACATCATCAAAAAAATGGATGGGCGTGTGGATATTATGTAATGAAGAACATGTTTGATATTGTTGATACTTCCATTGTTGAAAGATTCGATGAGGTAGTATAATTTAAAATATTTTCGTCTTGCATGTATTTATTGAAAAACATATAAATTATTGTTTTAATATTGTTAATTTATTATATGTTGAACTTGTAGATATTTACAGACACGTCACCATATGAAAAAGAGACAATCGACCATATTCGGCAACTTTGGGCTCAAGTATTTTTGCAAATGGTTGAAAATCAAAAGGTTGAGGATCAAAAGGTTGAGGAGCAAAATCTACCGGATCAAATGCAAATGGTTGAAGAGGATAAGGAGATAGAAATGCTGCCAAAACAAAAGCCAAAGAAGAAGAAGAAGAAAACTTATATATGAAGAAAGTGTTATGACTTAGTTAAAATATAATTTTTATGTACTTGAAATATTATGACTGCACATGATTTTGTATACTTTTTGGTTAATATTAAAAATATTTTGACTTAATTAAATTATGATTTTTATAAGTATGATTTTATAGTATTTGCAATATTATGACTGAAAAATAAAATATAATTAAATGGTGTTTCTGAAATAGGGTGTAAATAGATATAATTGCTCATTCATAAATGGCGTATTTACACCCGATTTTTACTAAAATAGGGGGGGTAATTAAGAACATATTTACACCCGATTTTTACTAAAATAGGGGGTAATTAAAACACAATTAAGCCCAATTATCCCCGATTTTTATTAAAAAAGGGTGTACTTAAAACATAATTAAGCCCAATTACACCCGATTTTTATTAAAATAGGGTGTGATTAAAACGTAATTAAGCCCATTTACGCCCTATTTTTATTAAAATAGGGTGTAACTAAAACGTAATTACGCCCATTTACACCCGATTTTTATTAAAATAGGGTGTAATTAAAAACGTAATTACGCCCAATTACACCCGATTTTTATTAAAAAAGGGTGTAATTAAAAACGTAATTACGCCCAATTACACCCGATTTTTGTTAAACATAACGGGTGTAAATTCGTTAGACATTTCTCACCCTGTGGATATACACCCGATTTTTATTAAAAATAATGGGTGTAAATTTAATAAAAAACGGGTGTAAATTAACATTTTTGTACTAGTGCTATCATAACTTCTATATGTTTTCTAATTAGATTTTTATCTTTCTTTGATACAGATGGTTTGATAAGGGTGAGCAAATGGAACGCTTTGCAGCAGCCTGTTGCATTGGCATTCTTTGCCTGGCTGTTGAGAGATAGGGGCTGCTGAGATTAATCAATGGTTAATACTCTTTCTTTTTATGATGATGATCATTATCATATTCATATCATTAAGATATTAATTAAGCTTTTATTCCAAATTCTGCAGGATCAGTACCAGGCTTTGCACCAATTGCATAAAACTCAATAATAACTTCCAAAGGCATGCCCTTTATTTCAGGAACTTTCATGTAAACAAATATCCATGAAATGATGCAACCACCAACAAAGAAAGCGAAGACGCCGCTGAGACCGAGAAGTTGGAGCAAATAAGGGAATGTCAACGTGACGGCCAATGTACAAACCCAATAAGTAAGAGAAGTAAGTGAAATGCAGATTCCCCAAACACTGGTCGGGAAGATTTATGAACATACGATGCTGGGAATAATATCAAGGCCCATGCAGAAGACAGTTTCATAGACCACAACACTGATGGTTGAAATTGATGCATTTAGGACATGGCTGAGTTGAAAAACTTTTTCATTACTAATACTAGGAGACATACTATTAAAATCGGTATTGTGTGCAGCATGATTGACCTGTGTACTTTAATTTGTTTTAAAGAAGATGTACACATAATTAGTCAAAAATCACGAGCCACTCAATATGAAAATGTGTTGAATCATAGTTGGAATGTGATACCTGTCAAAACAAAACATGGAAAAAGAAGTATATTCACATTCTCATGAATTTAGCAATCTCACATGTAGCCTCTTTATAGTTCACTGTCTATATATTATTGATGTAATTATATAACTATTATATATTATTAATGTAAATATGACAAATTTGTTTTTTATAAATTTGTTGAATCCCATTATACATTAGGGGTTTTCATGTATATTGTGCTTTTATCTAATATAACTTATGATCTACGATGCTGTTAGTTTATCAAGTATTATAGTAATATTTGGATCCATGGTGAAAAGTCTCTAGGTTGTGACAACGGTAATCTTGAAACACACCGAAAGAGACAGATAATGAGCATTTGTTGAATTGTGAATCTTCATCAATCAGTATTCCTAATACCTATAATTCTTATATGCTTTTGCTTTTATCAACTCCACAAACTATAACATCTTTATAAACTCTTCTGAACAGCACCGAATTCTCTAGGTTCACCTACTCAGTAAAGCTTCAAAATCCAAATGTTACATCTCTTCTGTCAATCTATGGTGGAAGAGAATACTTTTCACATTTTAACTCAATGATAAGCCAATCTTCTTCCAGAAAATCATTCATTGATTCTTCCATCAAAACAGCTAGAGATTACGATTTTGAAGGTATAGACTTTTGTGGAGTCCTACCAAAGCAAGGTAACGAACTTTCAAATTTTGCAACCCCTTTGGAAAGAATGCGAAACACGATAACTTCCGAGGCAAGAAACACAAGTACAACAGACTTAGTATTAGTGATGGCAGGTTATTATCTCAAAGCTTTAGATTCATTTAGTTATCCTTTTGAATCAATGCAGAAGAATTTGGATTGGGTTCATTTTGTTGCATATGATTACCATCTTCATTAAAGGGACAGTGCCACAGGTTGTCATGCAGCTTTATATGGTTCATCTGGTTGGGAAAATACTAATTCGGGTATCAAAGAATGGAGAAAGAGATGATTCTCTTCTAATAAACTTGTAATTGGTTTGCCTAATCATGGATATGCATGGACACTTGTGAAACAAGGTGAAGGACGTGTTGGAAAACCAACTTCTGGTCCTGCTATTACTATGGATGGTTCTATGGCTTATAGGTATATAAAGGATTATGTTAAAAGCTATGGAGATGGAGTAGTTTCAAGCTATAATGATACTATTATAGTCAATTATTTCACTGTTGCTTCCACTGTTTGGATTAATTTTGATGATGTGGAGGCTATTAAAAAAAGGTATCTTACGCAAAGAAAAATGGATGGCTTGGTTACAATGTGTTCCAAGTTGGGAATGATGACAATTGGGTCCTTTAATGGCAGCAGATAAAATTTCTCAAACTTTGCCCCAACCTATTAAAAAGAAATTTTTATATTTTACACATCTGGTTTTATGGAATTTACCTCTAGAATAATATATATTGAACAAAATAACACGGCCACAACGGGTACCCGTGCGTACGCACGGGTATCACGCTAGTTTTATTTGACATTGTATAATATTTTTCATCTAATTTAAATGTTACAAATATGTGTAATTTTATTTGCTCATTAGATATTTTGCATGATGTCAAAACTAGGAAAATTTTAATATTTATGTATATTTCACGGTATCTTTGAGTCATTATGTGCACCTTTTCTTTAGGGAACTTAGAATGCATTTAGAACATGTTTGGAAAAGGTATCATGCATTAAAAATCAGTTTCATGGTATTAAAAATCAGTTCCATGCATTAAAAATTAATTTCTGCTCAAAACACAGGTCTATGTGTCAACACATACGTTGTATGAGTCGACACATGTGCTTCAATAATAAAGCATGTAGCTGCTATTTGTATGTCTCGACACATACAATCTCTCAGGTCGACACATACTAAAACAATTACTTCTATGTGTCGACACATACAA
>NC_081185.1:16259229-16351158 GCF_029867415.1 Vicia villosa
CAATTCAAATGTAATCACCTTAAACTCTATAATTCATGCATATCAATAATCGCCAACTTTAGAATGTAAAATTAAACGGGCTTTGCAAGCCATTGAGAATTTAATTGAATAATCATTTAATACGCTTATTGATGGTGCCTATTAGAGTGAGTCTAGTGACTGCTTAGAGTTTTTAATATGTGCGTTCCGTATGATGTATTAAGTCTTTCTCAACTTGCTAGTCCATGACATAATTCTCTAGCTAATGGATTCTAGATTGGTAGAAGCGATGCAGCACCAATTGATTGAATATGTTTCTCGTATCTCACATCTCCTGGTGTTCAACACCATTACATTTATTTATCTAATTATTTTTAAAGGATTTATTAATTCCTGCATATTGCATTACGCGTTCATTTCTTTGTATTTATTTCCAAGGTTGCGAGTCTCTTGTTATTTTCTATTATTTTCATGTTATTGGCACAAAGAACAAATTTAAACAAGTATATTAGTTTGTTTCACTGATCAAGATTCTTGTTTCTTCAACTTCATTATTTTATTTTTCTACCGTAGAACTATATGTGAATGTTTCCTAAAATATCTCTACTATAAATTACTTTTAAGGATCAACCCATTTTCTTGCGTGTGACTAATAAATATGTCTTTTTTGAATGGTTGTATTTTAAACCTACAAGAAGGTTAAACAATCTCTAGACCTCAAATAATTTAAGATGAACTATGAAAAGTAAAATTCTAACTGGAATTAAGAAGCATAAGAAAGTTAAGCATGTGTTTCTTTCAAAGTTTTTAATATTATTTATTGACAAGGTTGTTAAAATCAAAATTTAATTTTTTAAATAGAGAACCTCTTAAGAATAATTCAAGCACCACGTGAAATTATTAACATGCCATGTTAAATCCTAGTATTATATTTAAGTATGGAATATCAACTAAGAGGTGTTGAATAGATTTTTAAAATATTTTGTTTATTTTAGATCTGTTACTGTTATTTTCTTTTTTTAAATGTGATGAATAGTAAAAGTAAGGAAGAGAAATAGTGAGAATAAATATGCTAGGAAAAAAAAAGAACAGAGAGAGAAAGGATAAAATGAAAGGAAGAGAAGTGGATAGAGGAAAAAATATGTTTCAGTAAGGGTAATGCTATTATTATTTAAACTAGCAAAGAAAATTAAGGGAATGAGGCGTGCATTTTAAAAGTTAAGATATGTCGCATTTTGAATTTTAAATTTACAGTTTACCATTTGACTAAAAATTATGCTACACAAAAAATAAGTTACAATGATTTTTGTACTTTTATATTTATTCACTATTTAAAATCATTTATATTCAGTAACAAACAATTAAATATTTATTAGTACTCAGGTTCTAATTTAGTTAAATGATTATAAAAATTAATACTATTTTATTGTTTCATAAATTTTGTTTTGGTTACGTTTTAATTCATAAATACGAATCTTCTTTAAATAATTAAAGTAAAAGTTTAAATTAAAAAACAAATATTATGTCATAACAATTCAAGTTATAGAGTTCAGTAAAATATTTTTCTTAATAATAATTCATTCAATTCGTTAAAATTTAAAATAAAATATTAACCTGTTACTTATATATAATATAAGAACCTCCATTATAATCATATAGAAACAATACATTTAATTAAATAAAAAATATTTATAATTAAATTTTCTCTTTTTCAACAAATTTTTCATTTTAGAGAAAAATTATCTTATATATTTTTGATAATATTATTGTATTTGAAAAGCTATATAAAGTAAATATTAACTTTTCATCTTTTAAAATATCTAATTTCATAACATTTGCAAACTGTTTCCATTCAAAAACAATATTTGCATATATGTATTACATTTTTTCATCATTCAAAATATTTATAGAAAAAAATAATCATATTCTAAAAAAAATGAATAAAAACAATGAAAGGTAACAAGTTGAAGCTTTTAATGAAAGCTTTCAATAAATTCCCCTAATTCTTCAACCTACCACATGCCACCAAAACAAGTGATTCACCATAATTGTGTTATAAACTCATAACCTCTCTCTTTTCTCTTCAATTTAAATACATTTCCCTCCATTTAGGCACAAGCTCTCACATTTGTGTTGAATAGTTTTTTTTTTCAATTTTGTTTCTCTACAATGGATTATACTCCAACCCTGCCACCTAATTACTCTAAAGTCCCTGCTCCGAGACCTCATCAAAATCATTATCATAATCACAATCACCTAAATAGTCATCATGGTCACTATAATAAACAGAAATAACATAGAAATGATGCTCTATATCCACATATTGAAATGCTGTTGTTGTTGATGGTCGTAGTAGTAATGGAAGTGGAAGACTTGTGGATTTCTCTACACTGGGTCTTTCTAGGATTGAAGGAAATTGAAGCAAAACCCTGAGTTTGCTGGAAGGAGGTCAAAATGGTTTGCAGTGAAAAAATATTCTCTATTTCAAAGGGAAACACCTTACACACAACCTTAAACAAAGGATGCAGACGAATCACTTTGTTGTCTCTACAATTCAGGTAATTGTATTTTGTGTATTGGCGATGTTTTAATTTCATGCTCAATGGTTTGCAAAGAAAAACAAATTTTGTACTCTCAATTTGGCGATCGTTGACATGCATCAATTATGGAGTTTAAAATGAACACATTTGGCTTTATTCCTTTCTATATCATTGTAATAATAAACATAATAGAAGACTCCACTGAAACATGTTTTGCATAGTGCATCTTGGATTCCACCATAAATCCATCTCCTATCACTTATTAACAGCTTCGTTAAACCAAATGTTGCAACACATAATTCTCTTTTATCCTAGAACGGATGGTACGACATTGATGTGGAAGTTAGAAGACTATTTTAAGATATGAAGGAAAAAACATGTAACTAAATATACTTAATTACACTATTATGTTCAACGTGTACATGGAAGGAGAAATCTTCTAGGAAGCCAGGAATGTTAATAAAAAACTAAAGAACTCGCAATTGCAAATCTATGTTAACATTTATAGTACAATTATAGACGAAAATATAAAATAACGGTTTAGTAGAGTGTTCTGTTGTGTTTTCTATTGTAATACTAGAGAGAGGAATCAATTCAAATGTAATCACCTTAAACTCTATAATTCATGCATATCAATAATCGCCAGCTTTAGAATGTAAAATTAAACGGGCTTTGCAAGCCATTGAGAATTTAATTGAATAATCATTTAATACGCTTATTGATGGTGCCTATTAGAGTGAGTCTAGTGACTGCTTAGAGTTTTTAATATGTGCGTTCCGTATGATGTATTAAGTCTTTCTCAACTTGCTAGTCCATGACATAATTCTCTAGCTAATGGATTCTAGATTGGTAGAAGCGATGCAGCACCAATTGATTGAATATGTTTCTCGTATCTCACATCTCCTGGTGTTCAACACCATTACATTTATTTATCTAATTATTTTTAAAGGATTTATTAATTCCTGCATATTGCATTACGCGTTCATTTCTTTGTATTTATTTCCAAGGTTGCGAGTCTCTTGTTATTTTCTATTATTTTCATGTTATTGGCACAAAGAACAAATTTAAACAAGTATATTAGTTTGTTTCACTGATCAAGTTTCTTGTTTCTTCAACTTCATTATTTTATTTTTCTA
The DNA here is from genome assembly GCF_029867415.1 of Vicia villosa. Lineage (NCBI taxonomy): Eukaryota > Viridiplantae > Streptophyta > Magnoliopsida > Fabales > Fabaceae > Vicia > Vicia villosa. The sequence continues at coordinate 16,262,885 of NC_081185.1, forward strand.
CCGTAGAACTATATGTGAATGTTTCCTAAAATATCTCTACTATAAATTACTTTTAAGGATCAACCCATTTTCTTGCGTGTGACTAATAAATATGTCTTTTTTGAATGGTTGTATTTTAAACCTACAAGAAGGTTAAACAATCTCTAGACCTCAAATAATTTAAGATGAACTATGAAAAGTAAAATTCTAACTGGAATTAAGAAGCATAAGAAAGTTAAGCATGTGTTTCTTTCAAAGTTTTTAATATTATTTATTGACAAGGTTGTTAAAATCAAAATTTAATTTTTTAAATAGAGAACCTCTTAAGAATAATTCAAGCACCACGTGAAATTTTTAACATGCCATGTTAAATCCTAGTATTATATTTAAGTATGGAATATCAACTAAGAGGTGTTGAATAGATTTTTAAAATATTTTGTTTATTTTAGATCTGTTACTGTTATTTTCTTTTTTTAAATGTGATGAATAGTAAAAGTAAGGAAGAGAAATAGTGAGAATAAATATGCTAGGAAAAAAAAAGAACAGAGAGAGAAAGGATAAAATGAAAGGAAGAGAAGTGGATAGAGGAAAAAATATGTTTCAGTAAGGGTAATGCTATTATTATTTAAACTAGCAAAGAAAATTAAGGGAATGAGGCGTGCATTTTAAAAGTTAAGATATGTCGCATTTTGAATTTTAAATTTACAGTTTACCATTTGACTAAAAATTATGCTACACAAAAAATAAGTTACAATGATTTTTGTACTTTTATATTTATTCACTATTTAAAATCATTTATATTCAGTAACAAACAATTAAATATTTATTAGTACTCAGGTTCTAATTTAGTTAAATGATTATAAAAATTAATACTATTTTATTGTTTCATAAATTTTGTTTTGGTTACGTTTTAATTCATAAATACGAATCTTCTTTAAATAATTAAAGTAAAAGTTTAAATTAAAAAACAAATATTATGTCATAACAATTCAAGTTATAGAGTTCAGTAAAATATTTTTCTTAATAATAATTCATTCAATTCGTTAAAATTTAAAATAAAATATTAACCTGTTACTTATATATAATATAAGAACCTCCATTATAATCATATAGAAACAATACATTTAATTAAATAAAAAATATTTATAATTAAATTTTGTCTTTTTCAACAAATTTTTCATTTTAGAGAAAAATTATCTTATATATTTTTGATAATATTATTGTATTTGAAAAGCTATATAAAGTAAATATTAACTTTTCATCTTTTAAAATATCTAATTTCATAACATTTGCAAACTGTTTCCATTCAAAAACAATATTTGCATATATGTATTACATTTTTTCATCATTCAAAATATTTATAGAAAAAAATAATCATATTCTAAAAAAAATGAATAAAAACAATGAAAGGTAACAAGTTGAAGCTTTTAATGAAAGCTTTCAATAAATTCCCCTAATTCTTCAACCTACCACATGCCACCAAAACAAGTGATTCACCATAATTGTGTTATAAACTCATAACCTCTCTCTTTTCTCTTCAATTTAAATACATTTCCCTCCATTTAGGCACAAGCTCTCACATTTGTGTTGAATAGTTTTTTTTTTTTTCAATTTTGTTTCTCTACAATGGATTATACTCCAACCCTGCCACCTAATTACTCTAAAGTCCCTGCTCCGAGACCTCATCAAAATCATTATCATAATCACAATCACCTAAATAGTCATCATGGTCACTATAATAAACAGAAATAACATAGAAATGATGCTCTATATCCACATATTGAAATGCTGTTGTTGCTGATGGTCGTAGTAGTAATGGAAGTGGAAGACTTATGGATTTCTCTACACTGGGTCTTTCTAGGATTGAAGGAAATTGAAGCAAAACCCTGAGTTTGCTGGAAGGAGGTCAAAATGGTTTGCAGTGAAAAAATATTCTCTATTTCAAAGGGAAACACCTTACACACAACCTTAAACAAAGGATGCAGACGAATCACTTTGTTGTCTCTACAATTCAGGTAATTGTATTTTGTGTATTGGCGATGTTTTAATTTCATGCTCAATGGTTTGCAAAGAAAAATAAATTTTGTACTCTCAATTTGGCGATCGTTGACATGCATCAATTATGGAGTTTAAAATGAACACATTTGGCTTTATTCCTTTCTATATCATTGTAATAATAAACATAATAGAAGACTCCACTGAAACATGTTTTGCATAGTGCATCTTGGATTCCACCTAAATCCATCTCCTATCACTTATTAACAGCTTCGTTAAACCAAATGTTGTAACACATAATTCTCTTTTATCCTAGAACGGATGGTACGACATTGATGTGGAAGTTAGAAGACTATTTTAAGAGATGAAGGAAAAAACATGTAACTAAATATACTTAATTACACTATTATGTTCAACGTGTACATGGAAGGAGATATCTTCTAGGAAGCCAGGAATGTTAATCAAAAACTAAAGAACTCGCAATTGCAAATCTATGTTAACATTTATAGTACAATTATAGACGAAAATATAAAATAACGGTTTAGTAGAGTGTTCTGTTGTGTTTTTTATTGTAATACTAGAGAGAGGAATCAATTCAAATGTAATCACCTTAAACTCTATAATTCATGCATATCAATAATCGCCAACTTTAGAATGTAAAATTAAACGGGCTTTGCAAGCCATTGAGAATTTAATTGAATAATCATTTAATACGCTTATTGATGGTGCCTATTAGAGTGAGTCTAGTGACTGCTTAGAGTTTTTAATATGTGCGTTCCGTATGATGTATTAAGTCTTTCTCAACTTGCTAGTCCATGACATAATTCTCTAGCTAATGGATTCTAGATTGGTAGAAGCGATGCAGCACCAATTGATTGAATATGTTTCTCGTATCTCACATCTCCTGGTGTTCAACACCATTACATTTATTTATCTAATTATTTTTAAAGGATTTATTAATTCCTGCATATTGCATTACGCGTTCATTTCTTTATATGTATTTCCAAGGTTGCAAGTCTCTTGTTATTTTCTAGTATTTTCATTTTATAGGAACAAAGAACAAATTTAAAAAAATATATTAGTTTATTTCACTGATCAAGATTCTTGTTTTTTCAACGTCATTAGTTTATTGTTCTACCTTAGAACTATATGTGAAAGTTTCCTAAAATATCTCTACTATAAATTACTTTTAAGGATCAACCCATTTTCTTGCGTGTGACTAATAAATATGTCTTTTTTGAATGGTTGTATTTTAAACCTACAAGAAGGTTAAACAATCTCTAGACCTCAAATAATTTAAGATGAACTATGAAAAGTAAAATTCTCACTGGAATTAAGAAACACAAGAAAGTTAAGCATGTGTTTCTTTCAAAGTTTTTAATATTATTTATTGACAAGGTTGTTAAAATCAAAATTTAATTTCTTATATAGAGAACCTCTTAAGAATAATTCAAGCACCACGTGAAATTACTAACATGCCATGTTAAATCCTAGTATAATATTTAAGTATGGAATATCAACTAAGAGGTGTTGAATAGATCTTTAAAATATTTTATTTATTTTAGATCTGTTACTGTTATTTTCTTTTTTTAATTGTGATGAATAGTAAAAGTAAGGAAGAGAAATAATGAGAATAAATATGCTAGGAAAAAAAAAGAACAGAGAGAGAAAGGATAAAATGAAAGGAAGAGAAGTGGATAGAGGAAAAAATATGTTTCAGTAAGGGTAATGCTATTATTATTTAAAGTAGAAAAGAAAATTAAGGGAATGAGGTGTGCATTTTAAAAGTTAAGATATGTCGAATTTTGAATTTTAAATTTATAGTTTACCATTTGACTAAAAATTATGCTACACAAAAAATAAGTTACAATGATTTTTGTACTTTTATATTTATTGACTATTTAAAATCATTTATATTCAGTAACAAACAATTAATATTTATTAGTACTCAGGTTCTAATTTAGTTAAATGATTATTAAAATTAATACTATTTTACTGTTTCATAAATTTTGTTTTGGTTACGTTTTAATTAATAAATACGAATCTTCTTTAAATAATTAAAGTAAAAGTTTAAATTAAAAAACAAACATTATGTCATAACAATTCAAGTTATAGAGTTCAGTAAAAAAAATTTCTTAATAATAATTCATTCAATTCGTTAAAATTTAAAATAAAATATTAACCTGTTACTTATATATAGTATAAGAACCTCCATTATAATCATATAGAAACAATACATTTAATTAAATAAAAAATATTTATAATTAAATTTTGTCTTTTTCAACAAATTTTTCATTTTAGAGAAAAATTATCTTATATATTTTTGATAATATTATTGTATTTGAAAAGCTATATAAAGTAAATATTAACTTTTCATCTTTTAAAATATCTAATTTCATAACAGTTGCAAACTGTTTCCATTCAAAAACAATATTTGCTTATATGTATTATATTTTTTCATCATTCCAAATATTTATAGAAAAAAATAATCATATTCTAAAAAAAATGAATAAAAACAATGAAAGGTAACAAGTTGAAGCTTTTAATGAAAGCTTTCAATAAATTCCCCTAATTCTTCAACCTACATCATGCCACCAAAACAAGTGATTCACCATAATTGTGTTATAAACTCATAACCTCTCTCTTTTCTCTTCAATTTAAATACATTTCCCTCCATTTAGGCACAAGCTCTCACATTTGTGTTGAATAGTTTTTTTTTTCGTTTTTGTATCTCTACAATGGATTATACTCCAACCCTGCCACCTAATTACTCTAAAGTCCCTGCTCCGAGACCTCATCAAAATCATCATCATAATCACAATCACCTAAATAGTCATCATGGTCACTATAATAAACAGAAATAACATAGAAATGATGCTCTATATCCACATATTGAAATGCTGTTGTTGTTGATGGTCGTAGTAGTAATGGAAGTGGAAGACTTGTGGATTTCTCTACACTGGGTCTTTCTAGGATTGAAGGAAATTGAAGCAAAACCCTGAGTTTGCTGGAAGGAGGTCAAAATGGTTTGCAGTGAAAAAATATTCTCTATTTCAAAGGGAAACACCTTACACACAACCTTAAACAAAGGATGCAGAGGAAGCACTTTGTTGTCTCTACAATTCAGGTAATTGTATTTTGTGTATTGGTGATGTTTTAATTTCATGCTAAATGGTTTGCAAAGAAAAACAAATTTTGTACTCTCAATTTGGCGATCGTTGACATGCATCAATTATGGAGTTTAAAATGAACACATTTGGCTTTATTCCTTTCTATATCATTGTAATAATAAACATAATAGAAGACTCCACTAAAACATGTTTTGCATAGTGCATCTTGCATTCCACATAAATCCATCTCCTATCACTTATTAACAGCTTCGTTAAACCAAATGTTGCAACACATAATTCTCTTTTATCCTAGAACGGATGGTACGACATTGATGTGGAAGTTAGAAGACTATTTTAAGATATGAAGGAAAAAACATGTAACTAAATATACTTAATAACACTATTATGTTCAACGTGTACATGGAAGGAGAAATCTTCTAGGAAGCCAGGAATGTTAATAAAAAACTAAAGAACTCGCAATTGCAAATCTATGTTAACATTTATAGTACAATTATAGACGAAAATATAAAATAACGGTTTAGTAGAGTGTTCTGTTGTGTTTTTTATTGTAATACTAGAGAGAGGAATCAATTCAAATGTAATCACCTTAAACTCTATAATTCATGCATATCAATAATCGCCAACTTTAGAATGTAAAATTAAACGGGCTTTGCAAACCATTGAGAATTTAACTGAATAATCATTTAATACACTTATTGATGGTGCCTATTAGAGTGAGTCTAGTGACTGCTTAGAGTTTTTAATATGTGCGTTCCGTATGATGTATTAAGTCTTTCTCAACTTGCTAGTCCATGACATAATTCTCTAGCTAATGGATTCTAGATTGGTAGAAGTGATGCAGCACCAATTGATTGAATATGTTTCTCGTATCTCACATCTCCTGGTGTTCAACACCATTACATTTATTTACCTAATTATTTTTAAAGGATTTATTAATTCCTGCATATTGCATTACGCGTTCATTTCTTTGTATTTATTTCCAAGGTTGCGAGTCTCTTGTTATTTTCTATTATTTTTATGTTATTGGCACAAAGAACAAATTTAAACAAGTATATTAGTTTGTTTCACTGATCAAGATTCTTGTTTCTTCAACTTCATTATTTTATTTTTCTACCGTAGAACTATATGTGAATGTTTCCTAAAATATCTCTACTATAAATTACTTTTAAAGGATCAACCCATTTTCTTGCGTGTGACTAATAAATATGTCTTTTTTGAATGGTTGTATTTTAAACCTACAAGAAGGTTAAACAATCTCTAGACCTCAAATAATTTAAGATGAACTATGAAAAGTAAAATTCTCACTGGAATTAAGAAGCACAAGAAAGTTAAGCATGTGTTTCTTTCAAAGTTTTTTATATTATTTATTAACAAAGTTGTTAAAATCAAAATTTAATTTCTTAAACAGAGAACCTCTTAAGAAAAATTCAAGCACCACGTGAAATTATTAACATGCCAAGTTAAATCCTAGTATAATATTTAAGTATGGAATATCAACTAAGAGGTGTTGAATAGATTTTTAAAATATTTTGTTTAGTTTAGATCTGTTACTGTTATTTTCTTTTTTTAAATGTGATGAATAGTAAAAGTAAGGAAGAGAAATAATGAGAATAAATATGCTAGGAAAAAAAAAGAATAGAGAGAGAAAGGATAAAATGAAAGGAAGAGAAGTGGATAGAGGAAAAAATATGTTTCAGTAAGGGTAATGCTATTATTATTTAAACTAGAAAAGAAAATTAAGGGAATCAGGCGTGCATTTTAAAAGTTAAGATATGTCGCATTTTGAATTTTAAATTTACAGTTTACCATTTGACTAAAAATTATGCTACACAAAAAATAAGTTACAATGATTTTTGTACTTTTATATTTATTCACTATTTAAAATCATTTATATTCAGTAACAAACAATTAAATATTTATTAGTACTCGGGTTCTAATTTAGTTAAATGATTATTAAAATTAATACTATTTTATTGTTTCATAAATTTTGTTTTGGTTACGTTTTAATTCATAAATACGAATCTTCTTTAAATAATTAAAGTAAAAGTTTAAATTAAAAACAAATATTATGTCATAACAATTCAAGTTATAGAGTTCAGTAAAATATTTTTCTTAATAATAATTCATTCAATTCGTTAAAATTTAAAATAAAATATTTACCTGTCACTTATATATAATATAAGAACCCCCATTATAATCATATAGAAACAATACATTTAATTAAATAAAAAATATTTATAACTAAATTTTGTCTTTTTCAACAAATTTTTCATTTTAGAGAAATATTATCTTATATATTTTTGATAATATTGTTGTATTTGAAAAGCTATATAAAGTAAATATTAACTTTTCATCTTTTAAAATATCTAATTTCATAACATTTGCAAACAGTTTCCATTCAAAGTCAATATTTGCATATATGTATTACATTTTTTCATCATTCAAAATATTTATAGAAAACAATAATCATATTCTAAAAAAAATGAATAAAAACAATGAAAGGTAACAAGTTGAAGCTTTCAATGAAAGCTTTCAATAAATTCCCCTAATTTTTCAACCTACCACATGCCACCAAAACAAGTGATTCACCATAATTGTGTTATCAACTCATAACCTCTCTCTTTTCTCTTCAATTTAAATACATTTCCCTCCATTTAGGCACAAGCTCTCACATTTGTGTTAAATAGTTTTTTTTCTTCTTGTTTCTCTACAATGGATTATACTCCAACCCTGCCACCTAATTACTCTAAAGTCCCTTCTCCGAGACCTCTTCAAAATCATTATATTAATCACAATCACCTAAATAGTCATCATGGTCACTATAATAAACAGAAATAACATAGAAACGATGCTCTATATCCACAATATTTAAATGTTGTTGTTGTTGATGGTCGTAGTAGTAATGGAAGTGGAAAACTTGTGGATGTCTCTACACCGGGTCTTTCTTGGATTGAAGGCAATTGAAGCAAAACCCTGAGTTCGCTGGAAGGAGGTCAAAATGGTTTGCAGTGAAAAAATATTCTCTATTTCAAAGGGAAACACCTTACACACAACCTTAGACAAAGGATGCAGACGAAGCACTTTGTTGTCTCTACAATTCAGGTAATTGTATTTTGTGTATTGGTGATGTTTTAATTTCATGCTCAATGGTTTGCAAAGAAAAATAAATTTTGTACTCTCAATTTGGCGATCGTTGACATGCATCAATTATGGAGTTTAAAATGAACACATTTGGCTTTATTCCTTTCTATATCATTGTAATAATAAACATAATAGAAGACTCCACTAAAACATGTTTTGCATAGTACATCTTGGATTCCACATAAATCCATCTCCTATCACTTATTACTTATTAACAGCTTCGTTAAACCAAATGTTGTAACACATAATTCTCTTTTATCCTAGAACGGATGGTACGACATTGATGTGGAAGTAAGAAGACTATTTTAAGTGATGAAGGAAAAAACATGTAACTAAATATACTTAATTACACTATTATGTTCAACGTGTACATGGAACGAGAAATCTTCTACGAAGCCAGGAATGTTAATCAAAAACTAAAGAACTCACAATTGCTAATCTATGTTAACATTTATAGTACAATTATAGACGAAAATATAAAATAACGGTTTAGTAGAGTGTTCTGTTGTGTTTTTTATTGTAATACTAGAGAGAGGGATCAAGTCAAATGTAATCACCTTAAACTCTATAATTCATGCATATCAATAATCGCCAACTTTAGAATGTAAAATTAAACGGGCTTTGCAAACCATTGAGAATTTAACTGAATAATCATTTTATACGCTTATTGATGGTGCCTATTAGAGTGAGTCTAGTGACTGCTTAGAGTTTTTAATATGTGCGTTCCGTATGATGTATTAAGTCTTTCTCAACTTGCTAGTCCATGACATAATTCTCTAGCTAATGGATTCTAGATTGGTAGAAGCGATGCAACACCAATTGATTGAATATGTTTCTCGTATCTCACATCTCCTGGTGTTCAACACCATTACATTTATTTATGGAATTATTTTTAAAGGATTTACTAATTCCAGCATATTGCATTACGCATTCATTTTTTTATATGTATTTCCAAGGTAGCAAGTCTCTTGTTATTTTCTAGTATTTTCATTTTATAGGCACAAAGAACAAATTTAAAAAAATATATTAGTTTGTTTCACTGATCAAGATTCTCTTTTTTTCAACTTCATTATTTTATTGTTCTACCTTAGAACTATATGTGAAAGTTTCCTGAAATATCTCTACTATATATTACTTTTAAGGATCAACCCATTTTCTTGCGTGTGACTAATAAATATGTATTTTTTGAATGGTTGTATTTAAACCTACAAGAAGGTTAAACAATCTCTAGACCTCAAATAACTTAAGACGAACTATGAAAAGTAAAATTCTCACTGGAATAAAGAAGCACAAGAAAGTTAAGCATGTGTGTCTTTCAAAATTTTTAATATTATTTATTGACAAGGTTGTTAAAATCAAAATTTAATTTCTTAAATGGAGAACCGCTTAAGAATAATTCAAGCACCACGTGAAATTATTAACATTCCATGTTAAATCCTAGTATAATATTTAAGTATGGAATATCAACTAAGAGGTGTTGAATAGATTTTTAAAATATTTTGTTTATTTTAGATCTGTTACTGTTATTTTCTTTTTTTAAATGTGATGAATAGTAAAAGTAAGGAAGAGAAATAATGAGAATAAATATGCTAGGAAAAAAAAGAACAGAGAGAGAAAGGAGAAAATGAAAGGAAGAGAAGTGGATAGAGGAAAAAATATGTTTCAGTAAGGGTAATGCTATTATTATTTAAACTAGAAAAGAAAATTAAGGGAATGAGGCGTGCATTTTAAAAGTTAAGATATGTCGCATTTTGAATTTTAAATTTACAGTTTACCATTTGACTAAAAATTATGCTACACAAAAAATAAGTTACAATGATTTTTGTACTTTTATATTTATTCACTATTTAAAATCATTTATATTCAGTAACAAACAATTAAATATTTATTAGTACTCAGGTTCTAATTTAGTTAAATGATTATAAAAATTAATACTATTTTATTGTTTCATAAATTTTGTTTTGGTTACGTTTTAATTCATAAATACGAATCTTCTTTAAATAATTAAAGTAAACGTTTAAATTAAAAAACAAATATTATTTCATAACAATTCAAGTTATAGAGTTAAGTAAAATATTTTTCTTAATAATAATTCATTCAATTCGTTAAAATTTAAAATAAAATATTAACCTGTTACTTATATATAATATAAGAACCTCCGTTAAAATCATATAGAAACAATACATTTAATTAAATAAATAATATTTATAATTAAATTTTGTCTTTTTCAACAAATTTTTCATTTTAGAGAAAAATTATCTTATATAGTTTTGATAATATTATTGTATTTGAAAAGCTATATAAAGTAAATATTAACTTTTCATCTTTTAAAATATCTAATTTCATAACATTTGCAAACTGTTTCCATTCAAAAACAATACATTTGTGTTGAATAGTTTTTTTTTTCGTTTTTGTTTCTCTACAATGGATTATACTCCAACCCTGCCACCTAATTACTCTAAAGTCCCTGCTCCGAGACCTCATCAAAATCATTATCATAATCACAATCACCTATGTAGTCATTATGGTCACTATAATAAACAGAAATAACATAGAAATGATGCTCTATATCCACAATATTGAAATGTTGTTGTTGTTAATGGTCGTAGTAGTAATGGAAGTGGAAGACTTGTGGATATCTCTACACTGGGTCTTTCTTGGATTGAAGGCAATTGAAGCAAAACCCTGAGTTAGCTGGAAGGAGGTCAAAATGGTTTGCAGTGAAAAAATATTCTCTATTTCAAAGGGAAACACCTAAACACAACCTTAAACAAAGGATGTAGACGAAGCACTTTGTTGTCTCTACAATTCAGGTAATTGTATTTTGTGTATTGGGGATGTTTTAATTTCATGCTCAATGGTTTGCAAAGAAAAATAAAGTTTGTATATTTGGTCCATTTTGGTGGTGGTGAAATATAGGTGGGATAGAAAAGAGAAGGCCTTTCAAGTTATGTATTTGGTCCATTTTGGTGGTGGTGAAATATAGGTGGGATAGAAAAGAGAAGGCCTTTCTAGTTGTTTGAAATATGTAGTAAAAGAAGGAGGGTTAAAGAAAGAATTTTCAACCTGCTTGGGCTTTCGTTCATGAGAGGCTCTCAAGAAATCATCTATTTCTTTTACTTGGCCTTGTAGACTTCTGATTTCTCTTTCCTTTTGGTCAAATGTTTTGCCAAAAGTTCTTTCTTCTAACATATGTCGCAAATCTCGATCCAGCAGGGAAACTTGGGCTTTCAGGCTTCTATAATGTTTCTGTATTTTTTGGGATAAGACTGTGAGGTTCTCATCAGTTTCGTCTATTTTTTCAGCAATTTTATCTACCTTTTTATCAAGGTTTTGAAGAATTTTGTTTTGAGAAACCATATTTTCTGATTGCCAGTTGATAACTTCCTCAGCTTGAGTTGATGGTTTAAATTTAACATCAGGTTGGACTTCACTAGGATGAATGAAGGGTTTAGATGTTCTTCCAATGATTGGATCCATCTTTCTTTCCAAAGTAGGGAATTGCCGGTCGTACTCCAGAGTTGCGTTGGAATACATAAAACAAGGAATTGGATGAGTAACAGCCGGAGGATGTAGTGGCTTACAATGGTTTGTTGGTGACCATGTAATAAGAGTTGGATCATCTGGTGGTAACAACCCTTCTTTCCGGAGAATTTTAAGTAAAATGCATATCTGAACATTGACTTTAAATCGTACGATTGTTATTAAAAGTTTTCAGTTCTTATATATATATATATATATACACACGCATAACTAAATTTATAAAATTAGATGTAGAAATATATAAACTTTTAAATATACAATCTGATTCATAAGGCCTAAAAGCATCAAACACCATCCGATTCATAACCAAAAATGGTCGTTATTACGCACATGCACACTACTATTTGAAGCATGCCTTGGATCCACATTGAGCTCCACTTTTCTGAGTCAAATCCAAATACAATGGAGGTGGTCAAGGCTTTCAATAACTATAAATATAGTCATAGTGTTGCCATTCCGTATAGTTTTAGCCTAAATATTAGGCTGGGAATGCATGTGCTATAAATATGGTCCTTGTTGCAATACTAAGTGTACTTGAAAATGTTAATACCAAATTACTTTCTCTTTTTACTTTCTCCCATTCATCTCTATATTGTTTTAGTTAATTTCACAACAATTTCAAAAGTATTGAAAAATATTATCATCAAATATAAAGAAATTTTTGAATTATTATATATAGTTATATTTTATTTTTATCTTTATCATAAGTTAGTAATATTTGTTTTACAAAATTATGAAATATGAAGAAACTAATGTAATAATTATCATAGTTATGTATTTTTGTTGGTATAAAACTCAATTAAAAAATATGTATGTTTGTTTTATTTACAATTTTTTATTAACATATATTAAATTTAATTTTAAAAATAGGATATATTTGACGCCTCAAAACTATATTAATCCTTTTTATTTTTTTATCAAATTAATAATTAAATTTAAGAGAAATTCCTAAATTCAAAATAGTATATTATTTTTAATAAAGTTTATATACAACAATATAATATTACTGTATTTAGAAATATATTTAATTATGGACTTTGAAATGAACTATGACTACTAAATTTAATAATTTCTCAATTAAAAAATATTTGAAAAATATATTCATATTAAATATTTTACTTTTTTTAATAAGGATTCTCCCCCTTACCTCTTGAATTTCTTCAAACCCTAGGTTTTGCTCTTTGTTCCTCTCTTGTTCCTCTCCCCCTTTTCTCTTCTCAGCAAAATGACCAAATGAAATGTTATTTCCTCACTCTCACAAAACCCCTTTACTAACATCTTGTCTTATTGGGCTTAATAATTAGTACCCCCAATTTACTTCTACTTCTAATAATTAGGCCCAATAAACCCAACAAACACAAATATACACAAAGTCAATTAATTAAATTAATTATTATATCACATAAAAATTAAATAAATAATTAACACACAAATGGGCCTAATAAAATAGACCTCTTATTACTCAATGTCTCATATTTCCGGTCTAATCTTAATTACTCGAAAAATTCCCATAACGCTAAATATTAACTCATTAATATTTCTAATACTAAAAATATTAAAATTTTCAATTAAATATTGATCCTCTATCCTGAACTAATACCGACTAAATCGTCTAAAAATGCGAAAATTTCAATAAACATCACAAATAACTAAATTAAAAAAATAATTATTTTTCCGGGCGTTACACTACCAACCTAAAAGACAGGTAAAAACAGCTTTAGATATAAATATGTGAACAGATTTGAATGGAAGCAAACGATCATGTCAACCAAGCTTCACCTGTGTGTCATAACCTTTCTCCAATGAGCTAATAAATGGATGTGCATAAGCCATTTTAGCAGCCTCCTCAATTTGATCTATGGTGACATCCCTCCCATAAGCAATGTCATCTCTTATATTCAAACTGAGCAAAGCAGCCTCCTGGGTAACTAGTCCTATTTGGCTCCTCAACCACTCCAAATTCAAATTCTTGATGTTTTCACCATCTAAAAGTACTTCTCGTGAATCAAAGATTAGCAAATCAAGTAAAATTTACAAATGATCAATAGAGTTCTATGTTGAATGCAATGTAAAATTAATTATACAGTGTCAAAGGTAAAGTAATTACCTAATGTAGGATCATAAAAACGCTCCATGAGTGGAATAATACTACTTTTTCCAGAGCCATTTCTACCAACAAGTGCTACAGCTTTCTTAGAAGGTACAATGAGAAAAAATCCACTCAAGATAGGGATTTCGGGACGAGACAGATAGCTGAAATAAACATTCTGAAACACTATATTTCCTTGCACATAGTGTAGGGAAGTGCCATCATGATTAACAGTTGAGGATGACGGCTTATCATCTCATATAATCTATAAGCAGCTATCCGCCCTTGTTCAAAGGAGTAGAAATTTGTTGCTGCTTGTTTTTCTTTGCGGCGTAAAATATCTATAGTTACTAAACTGTGGCAATTGAGGTAAAGGCCACAGTTTCACAGTCCGGATTCAATGTTTTAAAACATATTTCTACGATATGAAAACCCTGGCAAAAACATGTATGTGACCAAAGTTTCTGAGCTGTGGAAAAATTTAGCGTGGTCGTAGGCCAAAAATGTAGTAGTGTAACTCGAGTACAACTTACAAACCAAACAATATACGTTCAATCCTTCCAAATACTTTCAAACAATCAATTATTAAATTGGACTCGAAGAATCATAAATCACAAGTCACAACAATATACATGGTTTAAGCTTATAAGGAACCAATAATTTCTTCATGGAAGAAAATAAAAGCATAACCATAAATTATAAGATATAAAAAATTTAGTTACTACTCTTCATAGGTTTGCTTTTACGCCTAGCCCTGCTGCTTCTAGAAGAAAATACGCCTTGAAAAACTCTAATTTCTTACTTAGATGCACATGTTAGTGTCCAATGTCAAGTTATTCTGGTTTATGAGACAAACATGAAAAAAATTGAGAGCACTTAATCTGCCAGATGATTCCCACCATTTCATCTGTAGAAGCACTTCTCATCATATAAAGAAAATTTGATACCTCAACAGTCTTAATTTCTAACTTTTCCGCATAACCTGCAAAACCGCAATAAACTCAAGCACCTAAAGTGATCAACAATTTAACTAAGCTAAAAGAAAACAGTAGAATGCTGCAATTTAAGTTAACAACCTTCCAATTCAATCTCTGATTGCGATTCACGACAAACTTGACTTTCGACAAGCAATTTACACTAGTACAAAAATGTTAATTTACACCCGTTTTTTATTAAATTTACACCCATTATTTTTAATAAAAATCGGGTGTATATCCACAGGGTGAGAAATGTCTAACGAATTTACACCCGTTATGTTTAACAAAAATCGGGTGTAATTGGGCGTAATTACGTTTTTAATTACACCCTTTTTTAATAAAAATCGGGTGTAATTGGGCGTAATTACGTTTTTAATTACACCCTGTTTTAATAAAAATCGGGTGTAAATGGGCGTAATTACGTTTTAATTACACCCTATTTTAATAAAAATAGGGCGTAAATGGGCTTAATTACGTTTTAATCACACCCTATTTTAATAAAAATCGGGTGTAATTGGGCTTAATCATGTTTTAATTACCCCCTATTTTAATAAAAATCGGGTGTAATTGGGCTTAATTATGTTTTAAGTACACCCTATTTTAATAAAAATCGGGTGTAATTGGGCTTAATTGTGTTTTAATTACCCCCTATTTTGGTAAAAATCGGGTGTAAATACGCCATTTATGAATGAGCAATTATATCTATTTACACCCTATTTCATAAACACCATTTAATTATATTTTATTTTTCAGTCATAATATTGCAAATACTATAAAATCATACTTATAAAAATCATATTTTAACTAAGTCAAAATATTTTTAATATTAACCAAAAAGTATACAAAATCATATATAGTCATAATATTTCAAGTACATAAAAATTATATTTTAACTAAGTCATAACACTTTCTTCATATATAAGTTTTCTTCTTCTTCTTCTTTGGCTTTTGTTTTGGCAACATTTCTATCTCCTTATCCTCTTCAACCATTTGCATTTGATCCGGTAGATTTTACTCCTCAACCTTTTGATCCTCAACCTTTTGATTTTCAACCATTTGCAAAAATACTTGAGCCCAAAGTTGCCGAATATGGTCGATTGTCTCTTTTTCATATGGTGACGTGTCTGTAAATATCTACAAGTTCAACATATAATAAATTAACAATATCAAAACAATAATTTACATGTTTTTCAATAAATACATGCAAGACGAAAATATTTTAAATTATACTACCTCATCGAATCTTTCAACAATGGAAGTATCAACAATATCAAACATGTTCTTCATTACATAATATCCACATGCCCATCCATTGTTTTGATGATGTGTCTACATATAAGATACAAAGCATATTAATACTGAAATATAATTATAATGAAGCATATCATTACGAATTCATTCTCATAATATCAACAATATCAAGCAATTACCTTGACAATCTTCCAATTAGGCTTTTTATTCTCAAAACCTCTTAATAACTGATATCCTGTTACAGCTCTGATAAAAGAAATTGCAGCATAAATAACTTATAAATATAAAGTTAAACGATACAAAAATGAAGTATAAATAATGTCTCTTGATTTATATGTTTCTTACCCCTCAAGTATGTTCTTAATACGTTTCTTGGGTTTTGTGTTTAATGAACAAAACCAAAAGATATCATTATCTTGGGGACAAATAACATACAATTGCCAGTGATTGCTGTAGTTTCATAACAAGTGTTAGAATCATTAAAATTCAAATATTACAAAAAATAACATTAAAAAAATCACAAAACCTTGAAGGAAACATGTACTTACTTATTTAACAATGGTCCAAAGTAACATTTTTTTGACTCGCCATCCAACCTATCTTGTATGTAAGATTTAATAGCATTGGGATCTCTAGTGGTAATTAGTGTCCTATTTGGATCAAGAAATCCAAATAGTTCACTGACATTCTTAGAGATACAAATGCCATGTAGATATCTGAAATGTTGAAACAAATGTTAATTTATAAATGATACATAGAAAAAAATGATTAAAAATAGAATACGATACTTACGAGCACCATAGAGACAAGATAGATGTGGAGATCCATTTAACACCAGAAATTAATTCATCAAGGTCTCGCCTATCAATATAAACTGATAATTCACTTGTTTCATGAACCAAGTCTAGTGATATGGAAACTTCCTTGAAATCTTCAATCTTTTTAAGGTAATCTTCAGAAACAGTGCTGTTTTTTATCTCTTCTTCGGCCTTGCATTCAGCTTCACCTTCCTGTTTCAGAAGAGATTTATAATAAGAAGCAGTAGTTTAGAGCAAGAGCACACAATGTTAAGCACACAACTAACCAAGTATAGTAACATACTTGGTTACTATACTGTTACTAAGATAATATTTAGTTACTTAATTACTCCAAATAAATTTCCTTAAACTAAATGAAATAAATCTGTGTGTGTGTATTTTTAACTAAGACACCTGCTCTTAACATTTTCAAGTCAGCAATGATAAAGAACACTGAAACTATTGCCATGAACAATAGCGTTTAGTGCCCCTAGCTGGCTCAAACTCAGAATCATATAAATTTGCATGAAAAATAAACAGAGAAATTGTAATATGAAAGACTAGCAGTGGCAACCATGGATACTTCAATCAAAGATCAGACCTAAGCATTATTTATGAATGAAGAATAAAAAGATTAATGTGCCGAAACTTGGATGAGCATAGTTGGTAATGACAGTACACATGCATTTATTTATTCATGTATCAACCACACAAGTCCTAATTAAGATGCCATCTATATCTGCATCATTCATCAGGTTTTTGAATGAATGAATGAGAATCTGTATCACAATCTAATTCTACAGTGTGCAGAGACCATGACAAAAAAAAAACATAAATGATCAAGAGATTGTATATTATTGATGATTAATGAAGGAATTGCAGATAGGGACATTACCTCAAATCTGCCACAGAACTAGGCTCATATAGGAAGCTACTCAAACTAGTTTCTCAATTCTTAAAATACCCCTCAATCAACATCAACTCCATATAATCAGGAAACAGTTAACAATCTCAACCTTGTACTGCCATGTCACTAATACTCACTTAATTAATACTAGAAGTTCCCACCGTGTTACCAACTAGTTCAATAATACTTCTGAAACTAGTGCTACCAATAAAAGGTTCAACTGTGAATTTTCTAGTTAGATAATCACTTATTTGCTACAATAATACATCTCAGAACTCAGATTTTTCTAGTTAGATAATCACTTATTTGCTACATTTTTACATCTCAGAACTCAGATAGTCCGTTCAAATTTCAACATCATGAATCAATTCAAGATAAAGTATCATGAATCAATTCACAGCCCAGAAACACCCTCATACTGTACATTATCCCAAAGACCTAACCATGGATATACTATTTAACACACTGAGAATATGAGATATACCACAAAGAAATACCATACTCACAGATTAACAACTCATACTCACAGATCTCACAGATTTTAATGCACACACACCTAACAAACACACATGCAAAGGACCAAAAAACTGAATAGAAAAATTTCACTAAAAGTCTGAAGCACTTAAGATAAAACGCAGAAAACACGAGGTACCTCTTTAGTACTCTTAGGGCGGAGTTCTAATTGCATCTCTTGAAGGAGTTTCATTTCTTTTTGGAGCTTAGCTCTCTCATCATCCATCTCAATTTTCATGTGTTTTTGGAGCTCTATTATTTGTTTTTGGAGCTCTTTCTGTAATCCATCTCAATTTAGCTTTTGCACTAAGGCTTGGAGGTCATCTTGTGTGACAGCTTTTAAGTTGGAGTTTGAACTTTTTCCAAAGTACTTCTTAAAGCCCACACCCCTAGGAGCAGTGCGGATCCGACCGGGACGTTCACTTGACCCAAGTGCAATAGTTAATATGTCTTCTCGTTCTTCAAATTGAATATCGCCTTGCGTACTCTTTTCCACTAAATCACCCTAAAATGTCAAAATCCATACACATGATATAAAATGAATATTAAGTTATAAATGAAATTGAAATTTAGAAAGAACTTTTTAATACTTGAAATTGAAATTTAGAAAGAACTTTTTAATACTTACAACCATGGAAGCTACTAAATTTGTTGCCTCGGATGTAAAATCTCCAGATGGCCTCTGCCGAGCCATCAACCACACCTCATGTCGTTCTAGTTTTGGAGGATCATTCATTAAATTTTCATCACCATTGGCTTCTTCAATGATTTTTTTACTCCTCTCTTCCATTATCTTTTCCTTAAGCTTCTCATAACCACCCCGAGACAAAATATGAGGATGGAGATTCTTTGATGCATGAACCTTTCCTTTTTGCCTTTTCTCCTATTACAAATAAATCACATTAAATTAAGTGTCAACAAGCAAATTAATTTAGATAACATAAAAAAAATCTATAAATTTAACTAACTTGGAATTCTTTTGTTTTTCGATTTTGGACAAACGACTCCCAATCTGCTGGGTCGATGAACTTATACTTTTCAAATGGCGTTGTATTGCCATCTTTATCGCCTTCCCCAAATATATAAACATTAGATAGCAATGTCTTAAATTGCTTCATCCGTTCCCCCATATATACAAACCAATGCTTCTTAAATTTCTTATTATCTTCATCATCGGGGGGGCAAGTGAACTTATCCTACAAAGCATTAGAAGTGTTAGTAATTGAAACAATTATAGATAATAAATTATTAAGAATTAATTACAATTACATACCGTGATATCATTCCATATCGCTATCTTCAAGTTTTCGGGTAGGTTTTTCCATTTCTCTTCATTTATATTAACCTTGCTACGTGCAACGAATGACAAATAACTCTTGAACTTCGCAGCATACTGACCAATAGGTTGGAAAGTATCCCGATCAAAATCAATCGCATATTTCTCACCATCACGAAGTTTGGCAACGAAACGTAGCAATGACGTCACACCTTTAGTCTTCTTTATTCTTGGAGAAGAGCGGGATGGTTTAGCCACGATGTCTGTGTAGATAGAAAAACAGATTCAAGAAAGAAAGAAAATGTCAAAACAGATTCTCATAACTCTGCATTTACAGTACAGCAGCTATGTATTTGAATATCAACAGGGCATTTTTCATTAACTCAGCATAAATCCTTATAGAAAACCAACAAATTGGAATACAAATTGGAAGCATTTGAATACTGACTCTCACATTCAAATTGTTACAGAATTCCTATATGTAACTAAAGCATTCCTATATGTAAAACCTTATGAATCACTCAATTTTCTATACAGTACAGCAGCTCAGTTTAACAACAACAACAACAAAAAAGCACAAGGAAATTAAACACACACACATATATATATATATATATATATATATATATATATATATATATATATATTGAATATCACAAAGATCTTTGTATGGCCTGTCATACCTTGAGTCTTCTTTATTCTTGGAGAAGAGCGGGATGGTTTAGCCACGATGTCTGTGTAGATAGAAAAACAGATTCAAGAAAGAAAGAAAATGTCAAAACAGATTCTCATAACTCTGCATTTACAGTACAGCAGCTATGTATTTGAATATCAACAGGGCATTTTTCATTAACTCAGCATAAATCCTTATAGAAAACCAACAAATTGGAATACAAATTGGAAGCATTTGAATACTGACTCTCACATTCAAATCATTACAGAATTCCTATATGTAACTAAAGCATTCCTATATGTAAAACCTTATGAATCACTCAATTTTCTATACAGTACAGCAGCTCAGTTTAACAACAACAACAACAAAAAAGCACAAGGAAATTAAACACACACATATATATATATATATATATATATATATATATATATATATATATATATATATATATTGAATATCACAAAGATCTTTGTATGGCCTGTCATACCTTGAGTCTTCTTTATTCTTGGAGAAGAGCGGGATGGTTTAACCATAATGCCTGTTTAGATAGAAAAACAGATTCAAGAAAGAAAGAAAATGTCAAAACAGATTCTCATAACTCTGCATTTACAGTACAACAGCTATGTATTTGAATATCAACAGGGCATTTTTCATTAACTCAGCATAAATCCTTATAGAAAACCAACAAATTGGAAGCATTTGAATACTGACTCTCACATTCAAATCGTTACAGAATTCCTATATATAACTAAAGCATTCCTATATGTAAAACCTTATGAATCACTCAATTTTCTATACAGTACAGCAGCTCAGTTTAACAACAACAACAACAAAAAAGCTGCAAGAGTATATTGTAGTGCATTTATATCAACAAGATCAAAATCAGCAATATCTTCAACAAAACTGAACAAGATTATTGACATTGGCATCAAAACTGAGCTATATATATACTGTAATTTTCAATTATAACAATAACTCAGCTATATATATACTGTAATTTTCAGATCAAAACTGAGCTATATATATACTATAATTTTCAGAGTACAACTCAGCTACAGCACAAGAACAAAGCAATCTTCACTGTTTTATTCTAAAATCCCTTCTTGATGATCATTACGAGTGGCATAAACATCATCAACTTCATTTTCATCATTAAAAGAAGGCCTTCGTGTTGAAAAAGAAGTATTGTGATCAACGTCTAGAGTTGAATCATCATTTGTGTTTCTTTGGAGGACAACAGACAACCTATTGTTTGAGGGATCCTTTACATAAAACACTTGGATTGCTTGAGCTGCCATGATGAAAGGTTCTTCCTTATATCCTACCTTATCCAAGTCCACCAATGTAAATCCTAATTCATCAGTTTGTACGCCATTGTTACTATTAACCCACTTACATTTGAAAATAGGAACTTTAAACTTCACATAATTTAGCTCCCATATCTCTTCTATAACACCAAAATAGGCTATGGATGCCAAGATGGGATTTTTATCCTTTGAACTAGAGAAGTGCATTGAGGAAGCCATTATCATTACCCCACTATTTTGCATGGTACTCTTATCATCCTGCGATTTTGTAGAAAAAGAAAATTTATTTATATCGTATCCACCCCAACATAAGACATTAAAGCTAGGCTCATAAGCTAAAAACTTTAATGTATCCGAAGCATTATTGTCATTCATAATCTTGGTTTTAAACCATTTTGAGAATGTATTGTTATGCTCTTTCAACACCCATTTTTCTGACATTCGAGGGTTTTTGGCTTTGACAATGGTTTTATGTGTACTCAAGTATGGTTGAACCTCATCAGTGTTATTTAATATATACAAATGTGCTTTAAAAACTTCCCCTTCACCCATATGCTTAACCTTTAGATGTGTACCCTTACCATCACATCTTCCGTCGTGACGAGACTTAGGTAATCCTACAGGTTTTGCATGTGACAAATACTCTGTACAAAACTCAATGGCTTCTTCTGTGATGTACCTTTCAACAATAGATGCCTCCGGACGATAATGATTCTTCACATAGCTTTTCAATATCTTCATGTACCGTTCAAAAGGATACATCCATCTTAAATAAACAGGGCCACACACTTTAATCTCTCTAACTAGATGGACTATTAAGTGAACCATGATGTCAAAAAATGAAGGAGGAAAAAACATCTCCAACTGACACAAAATAACAATAGACTCATTTTCCATCTCATCCAATTTATCAGGGTCAATCACTTTGTTGCATATATCATTAAAGAAAAAGCACAATCTAGTTATGGCATGTCGGACATTTTTGGGTAAGATGCCACGAATAGCCACAGGTAGTAGTTGTTGCATCAAAATGTGACAATCATGAGATTTCAAGCCAATTAGTTTGAGATCTTGTATTGACACCAGACTTTTGACATTTGAGGAGTAGCCATTGGGCACTTTCACACCTTGTAGACACTCACAAAATCTTATTTTCTCTTCTTTTGACAATGTATGGCATGCCGGTGGTAAATACATTTTGGTACCTCTTGGTTCTGGAGCTAACTCTTCTCTTATTTTCATATTAACCATATATCTAAACGAGAGTTTAAACCATCCTTTGTCTTACCTTGAATGTTGAGAAGTGTTCCAATTACACTATCACACACATTTTTCTCCACGTGCATTACATCAATACAATGTCTTACATCAAGACTAGACCAATATGGAAGGTCAAAGAACACGGACCTCTTCTTCCATATATTACTATTTGTAACTTTTTTTTGTTTTTTTCCAAAACTAACACTTATGTTCCTCACCCGGTGATAGACTTCTTCTCCAGTTAAGGCCTTCGGGGCAACCTTATACTCTTGATATCCATTAAAAGCCTTTTTTAATCTTCGATATGGGTGGTTACGTTTAAGAAATCTTCGATGTCCAAGATAAACAGTCTTCTTTCCCTTCTCCAACTGATGGTAGCAAGTATCTTTTTCACATATAGGGCATGCTTTATGCCCCTTAACTTTGTAACCAGACAAGTTACCATAAGCTGGAAAGTCATTGATGGTGCAAAATAACATGGCACGCAATTTGAAAGTTTCATTTGAAAAACTATCAAACACATCAATTCCTTCATCCCACAACTTTCTTAAGTCATCAATTAAGGGACTTAGATAGACATCTATGTCATTTCCAGGTTGTTTCGGTCCCGAAATCATCATAGATAACATAATGTGTTTCCTCTTCATGCACAACCAAGGAGATAAGTTGTAAATAATCAATAGAACAGGCCATGAAGTATGATTACTACTTAAACTGCCATATGGATTCATTCCATCTGTAGAAAGTCCAAGCCTAAGGTTTCTTGGTTCATTGCCGAAGTCAGGAAATAAGGTATCAACCTTCTTCCATTGCAAAGAATCGGCCGGATGCCGAATTTTTCCATCACAATTCCTCTCTTCTGCATGCCATCTAATATTCTTCGCATCATTTAAGTTCGCAAACAATCGCTTAAACCTCGGAATAATTGGAAGGTACCATAACACCTTTGCTGGAGGACCCTTTGTGGTTACATCACAACTTTCATCATCACCTTTCTTTTTATATCGTGATGTCATACACTTGGGACACTTTTCTTTCTCTTCATTATCTTTCCAGTACAATATGCAATCATTGGGGCATGCATGTATTTTCTTATACTCCATACCCATAGGACATAATATCTTTTTTGCATCATACACCCGGTCCGGCAACGTGTTTTCATCTGGAAGCATTTCCTTCAACAACTCAAGCAATTGTGTGAAGCTTTTATCGGTCCAACTATTAATTGCCTTCAAATTGAATAATCTCAGCACGGCCGACAATCGTGTGAAGTTTTTACAATCTGGATACAAAGGAACTTTGTTGTCATTGCAAAGAGTATCGTGTACGTGTGCTCGTTGAAAAGAGTCTTGTCCAATATCACGAATCATTTCTTCTAGATAATCACTCGCCTCTATATCAAACTCTTCTCTCAGGGAGGCCATTGGCGCATCAGACAATTCACCGTGCCATATCCACTTCGTAGAATTTTGACAAATCCCATTGACTATAAGATGATCCCATACGATGTTAGCATTTAAAGGTGCAATATTCACACACTTAGCACAAGGACAATGAAATCGTCCATTACTTTTGGGAAGATTAGTTTCGGCAAATGTCAAAAACTCTAACACTCCTTTTTTATACTCTTCACTTGAGCGGTTTTTTTGCATCCAACTACGATCCATAGCTATGAATAGAAGAGAAAGAATAGTGAGAGAGAGAGAGATAGATAGATAGATAGAGAGAGAGAGAGATAGATAGATAGATAGATAGATAGATAGAGATAGAGAGAGAGAGGGAGAGGGGGGGGGGGGGGCTCATATAGAGTACATTTCACGTAACCCCCTTAAACTCTTACCTATCCTACTGCCCCACTTTCTTACCATTCACAAGAGGCAGATTTAAAACTTACTTCTAGTTCTATCTTATCCATAGTGGACTAATAATTAGAAACTCTTGTGAAATACACAAGAGGCAGATTTCACAAGAGTTCTTTAGTTAGCTCATGTCCTATCTCTGTTACCTCATTTGAATATAAGTTATTCACTATGGATAAGGAATTTCATGAAATAACAAGATGAGCTCCCTGTCCTGGCTTAACTAAAGAACACTTATCCATAGTGGACTAATAAATCAGAGTTCTTTTTGAGTTAGTGATATGTAAAATCAGAGTTCTTTTTGGGTTAGTGATATGTTACATTCATTTGAATGATAGCTATGGTTACATTAAACTAATTGACAAAGTCGGCGTTTTCCGTTACGTATCCCTGTCGGAGGGATAGCTACAGTCATAAATAGGAACCACCCATTTTAACACACATTGACTCAAAATATTAATAGCTGTAAGTAATAACAATAACAAGTGTTGTATATAAGAGGTAAAAGGATGCATTTACTACCCGCTAAGAGCAAAAATTAACTCATTGTAGTCAATAAAAATGTGACTGCTGTACTCCTAAAAACACAATTATACAATACCCAATCTAGTGAATGACAGCATACCTGCTCGGGTGGCGGAAGAGTGTGATGTTCGTGGTTTCTCCTAGAAGTAGATAGATCCCTCAAAGTACCCTGCAAAATTTCATTGTCAGAATACACAACTACTGGCAGCTCTACAATTAGAATCATTTTGATTATCACAAACAGCAAGAGCAAACTATTACAATTCTGCGGACAAAGATGATTGAATCTAAATGTCAGTAACAAAATAAATGCAACAAAATGAGATACTCCAGGACCAAATCTAGTCTTTGGGAGAACTAGATTGTTGCAGCCGAATGTTTCTAAAATGGCAAAAATTAACTCATTATAGTCAATGAAAACATACCTGCTCAGGTGGTGGAAGAGGGTGGGGTTCGTGGTTTCTCTTGGAATTAGAAAGGTCCCTCAAATTACCCTGCAGAATTTCATTTCAAAAATGTGACTGCTGTACTCCCAAAAACACAATTATACAACTACTGGCAGCTCTACAATAAGATATTAATTAAATTTATAAAATTAAAAGTTGAAAATGAATCAACTCCTTTGAAAATGGTCCACCACTGGCATCAAATTCATTGAACCTAGCAACATACATTCAATATAAATAAGAAAATACTAAATGTTACTTCAATAATATCATTAGAAAATTAAGAATTACTTCTGCAACTCAAACATTTGATAGGCTAAATTCTCATCAAAATAAGGTATATGACACACATGCAAAGCACATTCACAAACATCAACACGGTGAATCACTTCTAAGCAAAATACAAAGTAAATTAATAACCTTAACCGCAGAAAAAGCTGCAGTTCACTACAAAAACACATTCCAAGAAACAATTTTACAAGACAAGAAGATACCCTTTAAGTTGCTGATTCTTGTGTTAATAATTTCTACAACAGTGAGAAACAAAATGGCCAGAGCAGAGAATGAATACACTCTTGATTCAGTGAGGCAGGCTTTGGTTAGACAAGAAGATACAATTGTTTTTGGTCTCATTGAAAGAGCCAAGTTCCCTTTCAATTTCCATACCTATGATAAGAATTACCTTCAAAGCCCTGGTTTTTGTGGCTCATTGATTGAGTTTGTTGTCCAGCATTCCGAAACTGTTCAAGCTAAGGTTAATAATTATAGTCTCTTTTGTTTGATCTATTTGATTTTTTAGTGATAATAAGTACTTATGCGACGGTTTGAGAGAGCTTATGAAAACATGTCCGTTAGGTGTTTGTAACTTTTCATAAGCTCTGCTATGCAGCATAATTTATGGAAAAGGCTTATAACTTATATGATAAACGATTATGTAAAATAGTGTGATTATATGACAGGCCGGAAGATACGAAAACCCGGAAGAGAATCCTTTCTTTCCAGAAAATTTATGGCCATCACTTGTGCCATCTTACCCTTTCACAAAGGTAATTCATTATAACAGATATGATTTTCTGATTTTCACAGCTCATATAAATTTTAGAATCCACTCAAGCACGTGCCTGAAGAGATTTTAGAAGGCTTTGTTGAGGTGGTAGAAAATACAGGAGATTTTCCACTCTTTTAGAGTCAAGATTACACGCAAGTTTATGTCTCTTGAAAGAAATTGAACGAAAACAAAGACAGAACAAAAAATGAATAAAAAGAATACAAATCAAACATTAAAATAAGAAATGCTGAAGAACCAGATAGTTGTAGAGTATATAGTAATTATTTACCAATGTCTCCCTGTGGAGCTGTCTGTGAAGAAACTCTGTCACTTTGGCAAATTTATTAGTTCCAGCTATCTGCCATTTCAAATACATGTATAGAGTGGTTCAGCACATCAAGTTTTAAGAATACTTACCAAACATAGGATTTGGCTCAATAAATTTATCCCGAAATCCCAATATAATAACTTTCAAACTTCAATTTAAAACTTTGAGTTTTTATTCATACACCCCAAACCCACATTTTCCATTTGTGAGATTCTACCATCCTCTTAAGCACAGACACAGACAATCACACCAGACATGATAACACGTTGTCACCGGGACGTATCATAGGCTTAATTTGTAAACCCTAATTTATGTGGTGGTAACTAACTCATGTAGAACTCAAAGCTACACACACTAGAGTCCTTAAAAAACTGATTATATAGTTTCTGTCATGGCAGGGTTTAAAGAAGAGTCAAATTTCCCCTTCAATGGTTTAGCAAAATTACCCACATCACTAAGAATCAAACTACTGGAATGTGTAACAAAACAGGTTACATCTAAACCCCTAATTCACACAAACAATGTCACAGAAAAAGAAAAACAAGTTCACATGCACAAACAAAATTCATTTCAAACAAAATCAAGCAATAGGAACTAATTTGCGAGTATAAACCCTAATTCTTCAGCTACTAATGTCGCTCAAAGTATAAAACCCCTAATTCTTCCTTACCAATGTCGTCACTTTGAAATGTTTCCTCTTAGCTTCGTTTGTCGTCACTGCGAAATGGATTCCTCTCAGTTTCAGTGAGCAAATGGGCGGTGCGGTGTTGGAGAAGAAGAGAGCGAATGAGCGAAGCCCTTTTCAGTCGTCACAGAAGCGAAGCGAAGTTGAGCGAATGAGAAAGGATTCACAGAAGCAACGCGATACACTTCCTGAAATCAAACTTCGCTGAAACCCGAAATCACAGAAGCAACACGATGAAAGCGATGAAAGCGATGAAAGCGATGAAGTTCGAATTGATTGAAAAATGGGTTCGGCATGCACGATGAAGTTCAGAAGTGATTGAAAATGGGTTAGGTATGCATGCGATGAAAAACTATTTTGGTTTTGTATATTTTAATAAATGGGTTAGGTATTGCCACATAGATTATATTTAGACCCATTAATATTGCCACATAGATTATATTTAGACCCATTAATATTGCCACATAGATTATATATTTTAAGTTATAAAATTAAACAATTTTTTTTGTTTATATACAATTACACCCGTTTTTTAGTTTAAAAGGAGTAATTAAAATTTTATTATAATAAATTTTTTAATTTAAACCCGTTTTTAGGAAAAAGGGTGTATATTATAACCAGATAATACAAAAGTGACATACTATTTACAAAATTGCCACCAAAAATTCTCAATTACACCCGTTTTTAGTAAATCAGGTGTAAATTTTAAAATTATATTGTATTATTTGTACTAGTGTTAAATAAATATGAATTATTTTTTATGATCATTATATTATGTTTTGTACTTTGAATTAAAATACATAAGTAAAACTTGATTATCTTAAAGACCTTGTGAAAATAGGATAAAAATTCGTGATGAACATTGTTTTCATAAGTTCTCTTAAACAAATAGTCTCACAGAACTTAGGCTAATAGGTAAGTTAAAATAAATCAAGTAACTTTCCTAAACAACTAGCTTTGAATCTACCTGTAATTGTGACCTATATTAGAAAAGTTTATGAAATAGGGGCTCAAGGTAAATATAAAACAAGGAAAAAGAATATTTATTGCAAGATCACGTCACTATTTTCTCTAGAAGCTTGACCAATGCTGGAATCATCAAAGTCCCCTTGGGAAGCTTAGAGGGGTCATCAACAGGTCCAGAGAGAGTCTATATTAAAAACCACTTGACCAATTGCCGACCTTAGAGTATGAAATTAATCTTTCTTGGAAAAACAATGTGAATTCAATTTAGTAGATTGGTTTATAAATGATAAACTTTCATCTATTTATAAGAAAATTTAGAAGGATAGTTGTATACGTTATAATTAATTTATTTTAGATATATAGGAAAATTTATGCATGTATTATAATGTAATGTATTATTATGTATATAAATATCTTAAATATATTCTATAAATATGAAGATATTATATATATATATATATATATATATATATATATATATATATATATATATATTATATTCAATAAATTTTAAGAGAGCATCATTCCATGCTGTTGAGCTATTTGAAGGAATTTGCCCAATAATTGTTTATGGGTTTTTTCATTTTTTGAGAATAACAGCACATCATCAATATAGATGAGGATACTATTGAGGATGGGCTAAAAAATTCTGGTCACGGCCTTTTGAAAGAGTGACGGAGCTACCTTAATTCCAAATGGTAATACCGTCCACTGATACTGGGCGTTAGGAATGCAGAACGCCGTCTTGTAACGATCCTCGGGATCAATACCCAATTGCCAGAATCCTGACTTGAGGTCGAACTTAGAATAAATCTGAGCATCTTTGATAAAAACATTCAAGGATGAGGCTTTTGGAATGGGAAATTTATCATCCTTTAGAACATCGGCAGTTTGGTTCCACACAAATCGGGTTGCTCTGATTGTTTTCTACATAGATTAGGTGATTCTTCTAAATTTTCCTCAATGGTTGCACGGATTGGATTTGTAGCAACACTTTGATCAGGTGGTTTGGGCAACATTTGCGGTAGCGGCGTTGAGGATGGTGATTGCAACCAGGGTGCATTAAGGTCATATGTCAAATAGCACTTATCAGTTGATAACAAACTATTTAAATCTAGTTGTTCTGGAAGGGGAGCGGTGGTCAAAGTTTGATCGATGAAGAGGTGAATATTTGGAAAAACACCACCATTAGCAATGGTTACAGCTCCCAATAGCTTACTAAGTTCCTCATCGTTCCTAACAACAAGCTGAATGTGCCTTGGAACAATGGTCTTCTTGTTGTCCCTCGCAACATTCCCAGCCAATTCCAAAACCTCAGCAGTGAGATTTTCAAGGATGGCGGAGAGGTAGACGGGTGCGCCGACGGCAAATTTGCTATCAGATTCTCCAAGCGCATCAATATCGTCATAATCAAAATGAAGATTACTCCCGGAGGGTGGACCGGGGTGATCAATCTGATTAGAACGCCTCAATTCATGACCCACATTGCCTTTATTATTGCTCAGACCACTAAACCCTATTCTAAATTCTTCCACTTTATTAGACAAATCCTCATTAGTATCTGAAACTGCATACCTTAAATCAGCAACTTGTTGTTTCCACAATTCTTGAACACATTCAGGTATTAGATCTCCACGTTTGTTGTCGATGGAATAAACTTGGGTTTGATTTGCAGATGGAATATTCAAACCAGCATCGTAAGAGACGTGTAAGCCTTAAATGAAAAGTGCTTCTCTAGCGACTGAACCTCCTTTGTGGAAATTAGGGTTTCCACTGTTGCTTCCGCTGTTGTTGTATCTTCCCCTGTCGCTCCCTCTTCTACTTCCACTGCCCATTTTCCTGCTTCGATTTAACAATCCCATTTGTGATTTCTTGTCAATCAATGGCGGTTTTGGGATTTTTTTTGACGATTTTTTGAAACAGGGGTGAGAAACTGGAATTTGTTTTTCAAAATCCCTTCTATCCCTACAATGATTTGGATGCCTAAATTGTTGAGGAGCAGGGTTGATTGATGAAATTGCTTGGTAGTGAAACTAATAGTTAGTTTCAGGCAAGTGAAATTGTTGTGTGGCTTCTGGGTAATAACTATTCATATAGGTGGACTCGGTGAGTGTTTGTTGTTGAATGAATGGCTGGTGTGAAGATAAAAGTTGTTTTTGTGGGTAGTTGTGCAGTTCGTGACTCCGATTTGGATAAACATGTGAATATGAAGGATGTGTTATTGAATAAGAGGGATATGGGTTAGGTATATGGGGTGAGTATCTATGATTTGGATACAAATTTGGTGATGATGAACCAACATTAGTGTAATAAGGTATAAAAAGTTCCCATGGAAAAGATGGAAAGGATGGTGTGGTAGGAGTGGTGTCTATGGTGGAGTGGTATGGAAATGAAGGTGTATGATAAGAATAATCCATAGGAGGATTTGAGTACATGGATGAAAGCACCAATTGATAGGAAGTAATTCCTATCAAGGTTCTAAACTAGGTTTAAACTAGGAAAGGGGAAGAACACTAAAAGTAAAGGAAATTAAAATAAAGATAACTTTGATTTCATTCATAATTTTGCCATCTCTCAAAGAATACATATATAGTAGTAGAGGATAATAATAACTAAAGGCCCAAACACTATAAAAAACCCAATTACAAATAAAAGTACTACTAATATAAATTAGGCATTCATTTAAATAACTAAATTATTTATCTAAATAATTTCTCTTCTCTGTCACATCACCACCGGTAACTTTATTTAGAGAGAGAGGTTTGTGGAGTGATTTGGACGGAGAAAGAAAGTTATTATATATAAAACGGGATGCTACATTGATAAAAAATGAGAGTTGTGTTTTTTGGTTGTGATTTGTTTTCTGCATGCAAATATGGCGTTTTGAAGATATCAACTTTGACTGAGTTTTATGTAAAACAATTTAGCACACACATAAGAGAGAAGTTTTTTGCAATCCTATTTTGTGGTTAGTGTTTCTTTTAGATAAACAATAGAAAATTGTTTAAACTTTTTTCATAAAAAAATATAATTGTTATCATCGTAAAAACTCTAATGAATATCAAACTAATAAATATTAATATTACTCTTTTAAATTATCTGTAAAACGTAAATTAGAAAATATTTATGTTGTTTTTAATAATTGTTTTAGATATTCTCTTGCTTTTTTCATTTTCTTTTCCCATTTGTATAAAAACAACTTACTCGCAATGTATATTTGTGAATTTTTTCCAAGGAAGAAAAAAAAGGAAGAGAACCCCTACAAGTCGAAATCAACTCAAATAAAACAACGTTAACTCTTCAAGAAGTAGATTTTATCAAACTAGTTGCTTGTAAAACTCTATGTTTTGCTTCCCAAGAGTAATAATAATGACACCTCTAAAAAGTCATTTGAAATGTTAATCTTGCAGGTCAGTCCTCTCTTCACTATGATAGAAGCTCAGATCCACCATTATATTCCGATACTCACTTCATTTCTAGTTTCATAATGGAATATAAGACATAAATAAAAGAACATGTTTTGTAAGGGGACGACTCAAGTGAGAACACTTGGTTATTATGAGAAATGAGAACAATGAATCACGACCATTAAAACTTGATTTTGTTCATTTTAATGGACTGGATTGGTTTTTATTTCTATGATCCTTAGTATTTATTTTAAATCAACATGGAAAGAGAAACCAATCCAATCCATTAAAATCAACAAAATCAAAATTTAATGGTCGTGATTCATTGTTCTCATTTCTCATAATAACCAAGTGTTCTCACTTGAGTCGTCCTCTATTTTGTAAAGCTTTAAAAAAATAGCTTCATTGTGTAACATATATAAAATGGGTAAAAACATCCTAGAAGAGTGCTGACAAATCCCAAAAGAATACTCCATCTTCTTGGCCATATCCTGTCTACTCTTACACAATCTATGTTATTTTCAGAAATGACAGTCTTGACAGAGACTTTCATGAATTTGGCCCATATTTAGATTGTGGTTCCTTGACTCCGATCAAGAATGAAAGGATATGTTGTAAGTATGGAGATTACGTCATCGTGTGATGTGTCGAATGGAGGAGAGATTTGATTTGCATCTAAGGGTGGAGAGATAAAAAGCTAAATGATGTTTATGAAGAGAGAGTTATGATTAATTAATGTGTCCTGATAGGATGCATCATCTGCTTTTTTAAGATAGACTGAGACGCATGGGACAATAAAGTACATGTGTGCAGGCTGCATAGAAAACCAAAGTATGTTAGCAATAGTACTTTTTATCACAGCATAAAAATAATACTATTAATATGCAATAAAAGAGTAAAGATTGAAATAATATATCTATATCAATATGAACAACGTCAACATCATTCACGAAAAAGAAAGTAGTTTAAGTGGTGTTATATTTATTCACATTAATATATCTATGTCATTATGCAATAAAAGAGTAAAGAATGAATTGGAGAGAAACACTCATTCAAGACTTGATCTTGTGAGAAAATAACTCACCTAGAACTATTATATTCAGATAAATGCGCTGAACATAAACATTGAAATATGTTTCTCCCACGAGGAATGTACTCAATAGGGAATTGTAAAAAAGGGTATATTCTGCTTAAAGAGATTTTCTAATGGAAAGAGGTGTTTTATAGGGCAAAAATTCTCTACTGATTTAAACAAAACCATATGAGCGCGAATTAATTAGGAATTTTGACTTAGGGATTAACGAGCTTTATTGCTTAGTCTGACGTTACAATTGGCCCGAGGGATCAGGGAATCGATGCTTAGGTTGGTGACATAAACACCAAGGGATTGGGTGTAGTGGTAAAGTTAATCCATCGTATAATTCTGTATTCATTGCATGTCTTTTAATGTGTGTTTCATCAATCAAGTAAAAGGAGTATGGATTCTGACAATAAAACATGAATGCTTTGTTCATAGTTGTTCTTAAAACTTCACTTCTTTTTTTTTTTTTTACAAAACAACCCAAAAACCCCGATTTATTTTTAATTACATTGCACAACGTACACTGTTCTAAATTTATAACTTATGTAGAGACGAATTTATTTTTATTTCTATGATAAAATACGAATACAATTGTTAGTAATTGTCCATCACTCAATATTTAAATTCAATTAGAATGTATACAAGAAGAAATTTGTTTCAACTTTCAATAGCTTAATAATATATGAACCCTTTTTGACAAGAAAGTGGAAAAAAAAAACTTGTACAAATTTGTGTTAGTGATGGTTTATGGTTGGAGTTGAATTATGGAGATTTTGTAATGGTGTTTTTGTGAGATTGATTTTGGTTCATAGAGATATAGTTTAGATTTGTTTTTTTTTTTAGTATGAATGGTTCAATTTTATGTATGGCTTGGATGTGGAAAATTGTTGTGTGATGTTGACGGTTGAATATGATTTATTGAAATTTTGTAAAAGATTGTGATGATATTGGTTTATTTGTTATTGGTAGAGATTGAGTAGTAAAGGGGTTGGAGATTGTTGTTATGAAAAATATATATGTACGAGCATTAGTTGTGCGAAATATACGTGCAGGATCAAAAGACCGTGTTATCTGTATGTGTGTTGAAAAGTTAGGTTAATTGTTAGTCCCCTTTTCTCTGTGAATCCCTCTGCTTTTTATAGTTTCAAAATTTTAGCCACAAATGATATTGGACAAACAAAATTATTGACATTATGAGTCTTGTCCACTGTGTTAGTTCCATTCAATTTTTTTATGATTCTTGTCTTGAAGAATTTTGGGAAAGTTGAATATTTTGTTCGTTCACTTCTTTGAAAAGGTTTTGAAACTTTATTTTTTTTTGGACACACATGTGAGAACAAATATGATTCTTTCTTTTATTTTTTCTCTCAAAAATAATGACTATAAAATAAATATGATTCTTTAATAATACTATAAACAAATAATATAACTATAAAAAGGTTAAATAATAATAATAGTAAAAAAAAAAAAAAAAACTCTAATAGTTAAAAACATGACATCTATAATTTCTTTTTTTTATTCTTATAATAAACATAACAAGAAGCTAAAATAAATTAAATAATAATTAAAAGAAACATAAACCAAATTTTATAGCTAAATATAATAATTAATCACATAAAAATTTAAAACTAATGATATTAGCAAAAAATAAAGAAGTGAACAAATAAGTAAATAAGCAGAGTTTAAAAAAATAGAAAAACAGACAAAAGTAATAAAAGAGGATAATGAGATTCAAACACAAGATATTGGACACTATTAAGTCTTTAAATATGCTTCCTTATCAATTGTGCTATTCTATTCAATCGAAATAAAATTGCATTCTAAAACATGCGAAGTGTCAAGCAAAATTTATTTATTTAGAAAGTATAAATAATTCCACCTAACCATAAAATATTTTTAAATAAAAATTAGTGTTAGAATGTTAGTAAAATTGAATAAAAAAACTTGTAAAACTAAATTTAAAAAAATTTAAATGGTAGAAATAAAGCGGAAAAATTTGGGGTATATACATCTATGTATACGCATGAGATTCAACTAAGAGAAGCAAAAGTCCTGGGAGGGAGATGTAAACTTCAGGCACATTACTAGCCGTTTTTGCTTGGTCCGCAAGTAAGACTCTGACTTACTCTCGAATGACAAGCTAAACTCAGTGAAAACTTGGTTAAGACTAAGTTTTGATGAGTGCCACGTCGTAATATTCATCTAGACCAGATAGAGCCAAGTCGACCGAACATACAGTGGTGCGAGCGTATTTGAGTCGTAATTTCAATTATAAATTAATTCATAAATAATTAAATTCCACCAATTCGTTAATTATTTATGATCATATCAATAATGTTTCCATATAGTGTGCATTTATATTGATTTAGAAAGTTTTTTAACTAGAATGAGCATTTTCTTAATCAATAAGGATCAAATGAAAAACATAAAACAATTGAACAAAAGTTGGATATAAAAAATAAAAATGGTGGTGAAGAATATTGCATTAACATATTTTTAAATATCTTATTTATTGATTAACAACTACTAAACTGTAATTATAGCAATTGGAAGTAAGTCCGTATCAACCAAACAAAATGTTATAGAGTAATTCAACTTTCACTTCAAATAAAGTTGGAATTTTATGAATGCACTATCATGCATGGATTATTTTTTAATGCTATTTTTATCTTTGTGTTCTCTTTTCAAGTACAAATCCGAAGCAAAACCATATAAAAACATTTAAAATTTATTAGAGGAAATGATCATTCATACCCTTAGTTAATGATCGCCACCAACAATCCTGATACAAAAAATATGTTCTTCATCGTCAAGTTGTCCCAACCCTTCAAATTCTTGTAGTTGGAAGACCAAATTTAATTATTCACTTCTCTTTACTATATTGTCATATCGTCAAATTAATACAATGTCTTAGAGTACATGCTCGTGTTTTACTTCTATTTTCATGGCATGTGTTTTATTCTCTTGGATCTCCAATTCTCGTTGCACTTCAATGAGGAATCTTTGTAGGTGAGATGCAGTCAGATCATTGGAGTATCTATGATAAAGTTCTTTTATCTATGGTGGAGCTTCGAATATGCCAAGTTTAAACTAGTGCCTGCAACCTTAACAAACACTGTAATTTGTTTTTGTTTAGAAGTCATTGTGTTGTTTCACTATTTGTTTTTTGTTTCGTTGACAATAAAAAAAAACAAAGGGTTTGGATAGGGCACACAACAACTTGAAAATAAATATAATTTATTAAAAAATTCTGGAAAATCTCAATTGTTAACCAATATCTATTGTGAATGGCCTGAATATATTAACTTCAATTGTATATAAATAATGTTATAATACCTTAATCAACAACAAAAAAACAGTAAGAAAATTTTAGCTTTAAAAAAAAAACAAGAATAACATTGGCCCAATCCATTTTCCATAAAAAGTCAAATTTTATATGTTTTAAGTTAACACTTTAGCGAGATCCTATGGTTCGTTTTATAAAAATTAAATAGTTGAGAAGCTTCAATTTTTTTATATACTCTCTTATTATGGAGTATGAACTCATTTTAGTTTCATTGGCACTACTATGTTTTCATCAACTTGGGCAATGCTGTCTATGCCTTGGGCATTATCCCAATTGGACTTGTTGTTGGACTAACAATCTAGCCAAATTGAGCTAATGCCCAATGCATGATCAACATATCCCAAGCTAATGAAAACATTGTTAATTCCAGCAAAAGTAAAATAAGTTTATAATCCATAATAATATAGTGTATGACAATTGAAGCTACTCCATTATTTAATTTTTACCCAACATTAATCAAACGACTTCACCAATGTGATTACTTGAAAAATATCCAAATTGGACTTTAGATCGAAATTGGGTTGGGTAAAAAAAAATTTGTGTGTAAGAAAGTTGTATTAATAGGGATAACTAAGGATTCTCCAACCCTACACAAACATCTTTATTAAATCACAAAAAGAGTTTTATTATTCTTACTTTTCTTGATTAAGACTCTGTGACCTTATTTATTTATATAGCTTCTCCATTAAAGTAATTGACAACAATTTTTGGTTAACAATTCAGCTTCTCCGTTGTTTTTAACATAAACAATCCATTCATTTCTAATGTGTTGTTTGGGATTGCCAACAAAACAAAAAATGACTTCTAAACATCAACAATGGCATAACCATTCTATTATATTCTAAACAAACATTCATTATATGTGGGTATGATTTATATTGAGTTTCTTTACTTAAAAAAATGCTATTTTATTCAATAATCAAAATTCATTTACTAATAATTTCTACATTATAATAAAATACAGACACAGCCATTATGTTATATTCTAAACAAACAACAAATATTATGTTATATTCCTAACACAGTATTATATCATGCAGACAAAAATTCTTAATCATAAAACATAACTAACTGATTAATTGAAGAAATAATTGCATTTCCTTCCGGAAGATAAAACTTTGTACCTTGCATTTCCTTCCAGATGTCTTGGTTGATTGAGATGCAGATATTTTAGTGAATAAAGATATGCCAAAAACATAAATGAAAAAAAGTTGTATGTTAAGATGCTTCTAACTCTTACCTCTGTAGTTACTAAAAATTTCTGATGAGTTAATTATACAAAAACCAATTTTCCATCAGAAGCAAAAGATGATTATCCGTGAAGAGGGAGAGGTTTTTGGAGTGAAGAAGTGAAAGATAGATACTAAAAGAAGCTATATTGCTCAAAAACCAAATGAGAGTGTGGGGTTTTATTGTTGAACGGTTTTCAAGTTAGAGATTTCTTTGTGTGATTTGTTTTGTGCTTGCGAAAATGGTGTTTTATTGACTTTGACACAGTTGTGTTAAAGGAGCTGACGAGGCAATACTCTCAACCACATTTACACTCTCCTAGTTTACTAATTTTTCTCCACACAAAAGGGAGAAATTTCTACAATTATTAAAATATTATAATAATATTATAATTATTAAAAAAAGTAACAAACGTAAAATTCGTAAAAATAAAAATTTTCCAAACTTGAAAATAAATAAATGAATAAACTTAAAGGATTGGTAAAACTTTCACAATTTTTAAATATTCTTAATTAATAAAATATAAGTGATAAATTAAATGAAATTGTTTTTTCTTTTAATAGAAATGCTTTTAATCGCAAAAAATTTGTATGATAAATCAATAATATGCTTTTATATAGTAGAACTTGCTAAAATATTAATTTTCTAACTTGCAAATAAATAAATCAGACATATTAAAATACAAGTAATAATTTCAAATAATTCAATATTTTTAATAAATGAAAATATTGGTAATAAATAAATAAAGTTCTACTCTTAAGAAACTTCTATTTTAGTCAAATAAATAATATTAAAACTTCCAATAAATAAAAAAACATAGAATATGGTTTTTCTTGCAATAAATGTAAAGAAAAAAGAGAGTTTGAAAAAAAAAACAGTACAAGAAAACGTCAAAAAATTAAAATTGATAAGTTTAATATAAAAAAAATAGTTTCTGTCAAAAAAAAAATATAAAAAAAATAGTTTATAAAATATTATTTTTGGCAAGATTCTACTTTTATAAAAAATTTAAATACTTAGTACAACAGAAAAGATTCAATAAATTGCTTTTTATATGAAATTATTACATTTGAATATCTTTTATGTAACGTCTCTAATCCTATAATCATGGAATCAATTGAAGTAAGACCTAATGACAATTAGTGTTAATATTTCACTGAGTCTTAAGAATTAATAAGAAGGAGGAGATAATGACTTAGTTGGAATGGAAGTGAGTAGTTAGAATCAAAATAAGTGGCATCTTGGTAATTACCACTTAGTTGAAGGACACATTAGACATTAAACATTAACGCATGAGCCATAAAGACTTGTTGGTATGGAGGAATATATGTCCTTATAATAGAATCACTTCTTTTGGAAGGTAAAGAGATTAGAACAAAGAAGAAAAGTAGAACTCATAGTTCATGTTCCATTTTCACAAGAATGGTGCAAGTTCCACTAAAATGTAATATCTCTCTCTGCTCGTAACTCCGATTGAAACGATTTTGGACTTTTCATAAAGCTCACGAAATTCTCTTCTATTTGATATATGATTTCTCGTTCATAGATTATGTATTGTAGGAGAAAAACACATTTGAAGGTTTGAGATTCTTGCTGAAAATTGAAGAAAAAATTTCTTGGTAATGAAGGTAGAGTTTTGGGCAAGAGAAGAGTTCAATTGTTTCATAGATGTCATCTTAATCTCTATTAATCTAAGGTGGGTTCCTAGTTAGAAACTAGGGTAGGATTTGGTTAATGTTTTCAGGATGTGGGGTTTAGATTCAGATCAATTCATTGCATGCTTAATTAATTGATGGAAATTGTGTTCTATAATGTTATTGTATGCGTTTGATTATGGATCTTCATGTTTCTATGTATTAGGATTCATAGAAATCTATGATATATTATTGTGAACTTGCTGATTTTGTGTTGTATGTGATTGTGAAGTATGAACTTCTATTGATCATTGATTTATGAACATGCATGTTGGATCTTATGGTTGCGTGAGTTGTGAAATGATGTACTGATAATTCCATCATGTTTAATTTAGTTAGGATGGGTATGCACTTTTCTGGGATTGTATCACCATCATTTGTGCTTTCATGGTAAAGTAAATCAAGAAGGTAATATCCTTGATTTCATGAGGGTGCTTGCTAATTTTTCTATGTTGTTTTGTCTATAAAATCATGTTAAGAATGATCAGTTTATGCTTGGGATAGTTTGGGATGCAAATAGATGTTTTGAAACTGATTGCAGGGGTCAAGCAATCGATTACATTTTGAAAAATTAACTTTCTGTGCTTCTGGTTCAGTGAGCAATCAATTGCTCACTAGTGCAAATCGATTGCACCTGACAGAAAATCACCCCATTAATGTTTTGATCTTAACTGAAGTTCTGTAACTCAGAATTAGGCGCCATCGAAGGCATTGGAAATATAACAGAAAGGGTATGAGATGCCTAATATTCCATATATTTATCATACTTTTCAGTATTACTAAAATCCAAGTTTATATCTTGTATCTTGATTAATAAAGGCAAAAACTTGGTAAGGTGAACCTTAGGAAGCTTAACCAAGAGTCGGGTTGGAAGTTGGCTGCTATTCCCCTTTTCCCCACACAATCACTTCTTAACATCCTTGACAAATGATGTTGTGTCATGGACAAGGGTTATATAACGGGCATAAGGGTAGTAACGCTGTGACGCTTGTTACTTATATGTGGTTGTCCTTGCGAAATGATTTCCAAGGATGCTCACAGGCCATATATATTAAAGGTGTTTCTCTGGTAAGACACTCGAGATTGAATGGTGCTTTTTAGTTCAAGAGTTATTCTGAGGGGATGAACCCCCAAAGATGTGGACCAATATCTTCCCCTTGTCGCTTTCATTATGCGGGAGTAGAATTATGAGTACATGATTCGATGTTGGATTCCCTGGTTTTGAGGAGTTGAGTTGGGAGACGCGGTTCAATGTTAAATCCATGTTTCCCTATAGTCCAAACAAATTGATGATTCGAATCGTGAGACGCGATTTGAGGCAAGATTTCCTGGTTTTGAGGAGTTGATTGTGAGATGCAGTTCGATGTCAAATCCATGTTTCCCTATAGTCCATACTAATTGATGAGTCGAATCATGAGATGCAATTCAAAGTTGATTCCATGTTTTTGAGGAGTTGGATCGTGAGATAGGAATTCCTCGCAGGTTGTAGTGAGATGCTTTGGAATCGGAAGAGATTAGGATTCTGATTAACAATATTAGCACAAGACCTTATAGAGCCGAGTGTACCCATAAGATAGGGGAACTCACTGAGAGTTAGTAATCTCATCCCATTCATCTTAATATTTACTTTGGATGTTGTTGCTGCTTGGAACTGTGTGTGCGAGTTTAGAAACCGCACATGTGTAGTTATGATATGATATCTATGTAAAATTATGTATTTAGATGATCCATTTAAAAATTTTAGAGAATAAAGAAGAGAATGATTTACCCTATAGATTATATACAATCGATAACAATTTAGTTTTTGCTTTGGTCTTGGAAATGGCCAGTGTATCACTTATACTGCATCAAAATGAACAAATTGCATCTTTTTAGAATCAAAATTCCTATAGTAAATTTGCTACAAATTAGCTATCAATTTTAGCTATCGATTTTAGCTACCGACAAGCTGCAAAAGTTTATGAAATTAGATAATACTAAATAGTCATATACACAACTAACTATCCATCTTACAATTCATTGTTTAAAAATATATATTTTATTTTAATTCATAATTTTCTTTATTTGAGATACAAAATTCTTATTTTTAAATGTCAAAATTTCTCTTTTTCTCACAAGTCACTATCAACAAAATACCTATTTGATTTTAATTAACAATTGTCTTTATTTGAGACAGAAAATTTTTATTTTCAAATGTTAAAATTTCTCTTTTTTTCACAGGTCAATAACAGCAAAATACTTATTTTATTTTAATTAACAGTTGCCTTTATTTGAGACAC
The DNA here is from genome assembly GCF_029867415.1 of Vicia villosa. Lineage (NCBI taxonomy): Eukaryota > Viridiplantae > Streptophyta > Magnoliopsida > Fabales > Fabaceae > Vicia > Vicia villosa. Next base: position 16,304,618 of record NC_081185.1, read on the forward strand.
GAAATTCATATTTTAAAATATCCAATTTTATATATTTTCCTTTCTCCATTTTACAAACGTTTTTTTTTTTTCTGAAGTAATTTATGAAGTAAATTTGGGAGGTTTGTACTGAGTGACAAAATAGAGGGGCTCGGAGGAGGTTGTTATATTTCCCCTTTTTAAAATATAATTTTGGATCTGGGTCGGGTAGAGAGAAATAGAGAGTTATGGACCCACACACAATTCTCTTCGACCACAAAGTTCTCTTCGTTTCTTGCTACATTGCCTTCTTTGACTCGACTTCCTCCTTCCTTTCTCTGACCACTCCTCCTTTTCTCTTTACTATGCAGCTTAGCGATATTTAAGTCCTCGTAGCAATTCGGAACAAATTTAGGTTTAAAATGAGAATAAGGCTTGATATACCTTATAGTGATTTATTTCAACTATGCATATAAATCTTAATCATTTGGGATGAATTGGGTCTTTTCTCTGTTTGAGTTTTGCAGTCAATATCTGAATGCAAATCGCATGATTTTTGGTAGTGTAACACCCATATATTTTAATTTTTAATTTAAATGGAAATTTAATTAATAATTAGAGTTATTGGTGGTTTGTGGGATTTAATTGGAAAATGATGGAATAAAGGCTATTGGGCTTATGGTGTGATGTTAGTAAAAGAGGGGTGCTATATTGGTTAGGCCTTTTACTAAGTTGTGATATTTTTCTTTTATTTTATTTTCATAAAATAAGAAAAAAGAACCATTTGGGGAGAAAGGAAGAACACGTGAAAAGAGCAAGAGAAGAGAAAGAGGCAAGAACGTGAAACCGGAAGGAGAGCATTCAAGAAATTCATCGAGGTAAGGGGGGACTCTTCCTTTTAGTATCTTTTATGTGATCTTAGGTAATAGGTAGATTGATGTATGGTTTGGTTCAATTCTATATTGGGATTGTTAGGTTAGAGTACTCTCATTTGGATTGAATTGATGATGATGGTGTGAACTATTTGGCTAATAATGATGTTTTATGGTGTATAATTGACTGTGTGATGATTATATGCCTGTATGTGATGTCTGGAATCATTTTTGGGTGAAAAGGATGTGAAATCGCAGAGTCTGAACGCAGACCCGTAATTCTGCAAAATCGCCAGGTCGCGCCGCGAACCTCTTTTTGCGCCGCGAACTGTTGGGCAGAATTCCAAGAAGTTGTGATACGCTCAGGTCGCGCCGCGTCCATGTGTTGGCGCCGCGAAGGCGTAACTTTTTTCTCGTTCCGCGCCGCGAACCTGGTTGGCGCCGCGTGCTGTTAGTGACAGAACATTTCTTTAAAAATGCGTAACTTTGAAACTGTAGGTCCGTTTTTAGTGCCGTTTTGGGCGTTGTGCAAGTAATTAAATGTTTTATATGATGAATGATGAATGTAGGCAGTGGCCGACTTTATTTCTATAAAGCTTGATTTAATTACTTGATGAAAATTGACATTGTGTGCATATGAGATAGGTGTAACAATGTAATTGATGTGATGATGAATTGGTTGTGATTATTATTATGATTGTGATGAATGCATGACTATTTGAATGATGTTGAAAACATGTACATACTTATTCGGTGATGTGGTGTTGATATGAGTTGTTCATCGTGATTCGGTGTGTTTTAAGTATGTTATGTGTGTTTCATTCATTCATATGCATTTGATGATGGATCCAGTTGATGAGTGGATCGTTGGTGGACATATTTCCCATTGTGTAGAAATTGTGTCGGTGGGCCGTATCTCGACGAGGCGTAGATCGGTTAGGTGGATTGATTCCACGGTTTATTGGTACCACATGCATAGTGTCAGTTGTGTCATATGCATTTTGTCAAACATGATCGTATGAATTTCTGTGTTATGTGTTGTAATCTATTATTGTGTGAATAAATGAATAATAGATGTGAACCAGAATATGTATAATTGGGTGAACGGTATATTATGATGCTTGTTACTTATGAATTGCATAATATTTACTAATTGAGAATGAGACTCACCCTTACATGTTGTCATTTTCAGATTGAGGAGTAGCGGCATTAGTGCTTGGCGAGGATGACTCGTAGAGTTTATCCGTTTATGTTGGGTCGTGTCGGTCATGCTCTGATCTGTAACACTGGGGAACGATAGTTATAGAGTTTTTATGAAATTAATCCATTTTATTTGGTGTTGGATTATGATTCCATTTGGTTGTATTTGATGATGTTTCGTATTCCGCTGTGATAAACATGATTATATTTTGGTGAACCGTTTCCTAATGAAGCATGACTTTGACCTTAACTGATTTAATTATTTTAAATAATTGTGGCACCCTTGTGCATATGTTTTTACTCTGATTAATTATTAAATTGGCGCGGGGTTTAGAAGGGTGTTACAATAGTAGTATCAGAGCAGGTCGGTCCGTCCGGCCAATTGTCGAGTCAGTTGAGTTGCGCGACAGTTGTATACTGTCAGCGTTTTATCCCTTGTTACACGACATGTGAGTGAATCACTGTCAGTACTTGTTTGTTTTGTTGCAGGTGTTAGATTGAAACAAGTGGGGGAGAAGCTTGGCCTCTCGGTGATGTTTCAGTTGTGAGATGATTGATTCAGTAGGCTGTTGTTGGCAACAGTGCAAGCGTTGTTGGAGTTTGTTGTTTCCCGAATTGAAGGTGAATTGGAATTAAGAATTGACTGGTAATTCAGTTGGAACATCTTGAAAGAAGATGATTAGAAGTATTTCGTGATTAATTGTAGGAGAGGAAAATTAGAAAGTTGCGATGTGTCAGCTCTGCTGGTGTGCTGCGAAGTTGTCAGTCTAGTAGCCTTGCGTCTCAGAAGAGGTTCAGTTACGAGTTTGCAAGGAGGATTGCTGTCGTGATGTTTCAGGCAGCGGACTTCGGTGGGGGAATGTGTCGCTTAAGTTATAAGAATGTTTGGAAGTGAAGAGATATGATGAGGGGCTGTTTGGAATGTGATCGAGTTGAAGAGAATGAGTTTTCGAGTGAGATTTTCGTAAGCAAAACGCAGGAAAATTGCTGAATAGCTGCAGAACTTCAAAAATTCATAACTGGAGTTCTGGACATCCGAACTGAGTTCCGTTTGAAGCGTCGGAAAGCTAACGAGATGAACTTTATTATAAAAATAGTTGCAGCAGCTGTAACGTATTTAATTGCGATAGAATGACGTCGGAAAGAGGTGAGGTTACGGTTACTCTTGTTCTTATAACTAGACTTGTTTATTGGTACTGCACGGGATGTCAGTGTCAGTGCTGAATGGATTGAAGGAATAATTAGAAGGTTGGTTGAGAAGTAATTTTAAGAATTGGATGTACCATTTGAAGAGTTTTGGGAATACCGTATAGAGCGTCGCTGCATGATGTCGACGTTGCATTTCGGATAACGATGGAAAATTCATATCTTGGGTGCCGAGTGTCAGATTGACGTGTCGTTGAACCTACGAAGAGGAGAGATTATGTTCTACCTTATGGGAGATTTATAAATACAGTAGATTGATCCTATAAGGAGATATTGTGAAGTCGGTTAAGGAAGCGTGAAACTTGTTGAATAGGAATCCCTACTACCGTGATTGTTTGAAACAAAATTGAGTGGAACATGTTGTTGATGAGATGTTCGGTAATAAAGATGGTTTGAGGGCCGATGGATTTTAGTGAGAAGTGAATTAGTAGTAAAGATGGGATAAACTTTAGAGCTCTTGGAATTGTATTTGTGATGGCAAAGTAACGATAAGTATAAAAGAAGAATTTTAGAGGATTTCTAACACCTATTGATGTGAGGAAGACTTCGTTGAGATTCCGAGTGGAATGATATTTGGACGTGAAGGATGTCATGGAATTTGGATTAAAACCACGAGTTATGAATGTGGTCTTGGTCTTGCAGGTTAGTTGTATGGTTCAGGATTCGAAGTGTTTAGTGATCATAAGAGTTGAAGTACCTCTTTGGTCAGAAAGGGGCTTAATATGAGGCAGCAGAGATGGTTAGAGTATATTTTTTTTAGGATTAAGATTTTGGTTTGAATTACCATCCTGGTAAGAAAAATGTTGAGCTATTGTGTTGCGTAGGAAGTCTTTAATATGTCGGTGCTAATGGTGAATGAGTTGGATTTAATTGGACAATTTTTAGACTTGAGTTGGTATGTGAAGGCACTCATAATAGTGTTAGATTGGGTATTCTAGAAGATGACTAGTGGTATTCTTGACGAGGTTAGAGAAGGTCAGAGAGATGATGTTGAGTGGATCGATAGGTTGACTTTGAATTACCAAGGTAGAGGCGGTGAATTCAGAATCGACGAGAATAGTATGATGAGGTTGAGTGGTTGGATTTGTGTTCCTGATGTTTTGAGTTTCGGGAGAATATTCTAGAAGAAGGACACCGTAGTGAATTATTGAACTATGACAATGTTAATGAGTTGGGCGCAAAGTCGGAAAGGGACACTATTATGCAGTAACGACGATTTATGCTTAAATATGATTGTCAACTATCTATTGACAAATTTAGGACTTGATCACCCTAAATCTCTTGTTGGTAGTAGATGGAATCATATAGATAAGATGAGCTTGTTTTGTTACCTTAATGGTATAAGATGTGATGAATACTAAGCCGTGGGAATAATCACTCACTATGTTGTGGGAACTTATGAAGAGGTGAATATGGAAGAGTGCAACGTGATGAACAAATGACTTAAGACGGGTAATCAGAGTCGCGCAGCGAAAGTGTGATATGGAGTAGTGTGCAAGTACTATTTGTGGGAAGTGAGGAATTAATATTTCGGAAGCCTACGTAGAGAATATGTATTGATCTATATGTTGGATTTAGAATCCAGTGGATGTAAGGAGGTCATGTCGAAAAATTGTAACTCTTTTGAATAATTGCCGAGACGATGAATATGTTATTACGGTTGTACGTAGTTAACGAGTATGTATTGGGCGAAATTAAAACGATGAGTTGATGTTATATGATGTTGTAATAATTTTGTGCTGTTATAGAGGTGATATTGTAGATTCCAGATATAATGAGGAATTATACTCTATGAAGGGAGAAATTGATTTAATTCTTAGTAGAGAGCGTGACTTAGTTTGAGCTATTTTATAAGCAATGGTATATTGGGGCTGATGAGTGTGATTATAATTACTTGCGTGTGTATTCGTTCTGATGGTTAGGGTGTTTTAATAGATGAAGTAAATTTGGAATTTATTTTCGAGTGCGAGTAAGTATTACTAAGTGGTAGATTAGTACCATGAATGATGAAGAATGATTCTTTATCGAATAAGTAAAGAGAGTCGGAATTGGGTAAAACTCAGAAGTCTATTTGGTATAGATGATTGTGATGAGTAATCAAAATAGTGCAGCAAAAGCGGAATGTAGCGTGTTGGATAGTTGATGGTGTGACTTAAGAAGAGTCAGATAATTGGAATTCAATAGTATGGGAATATGAGTATTGAGTTTCTTGAAGGGAGCGGTTGGCGAAAAGTGTAAGTATTACCTTATCACTCGGATGGAAAAGTGTGTCTAAGGATGGTAAGTTCGGTAGATGGTATGCATTACTGCAGTGTTGATCAGTGTGATCATACTATGGATTGTGTAATTGTAATACTCAGTTGTTGAGCATATTATATAGGTTGTACCTTAATGTTTTATTGTTGTTAACCTTTGGAGATATAGCGAGTGGTATACTTTTGGATGGTCAAATGCGACGTAAGAACTGGGATTTGAATGTATGGAACATGTTTCCTGTTGGTTATGTCCGATGGTTTTTGAGGATTGACTGATGGTAATGTTAATTGAGAGCTGGAGAGTCAGGTGAAGGACTCTTATACGAGCTGGTTACTTGAGGTATGTTTTCGAGGACGAAAACTCTTTTAGTGGGGGAGAGTTGTAACACCCGTATATTTTAATTTTTAATTTAAATGGAAATTTAATTAATAAGTAGAGTTATTGGTGGTTTGTGGGATTTAATTGGAAAATGATGGAATAAAGGCTATTGGGCTTATGGTGTGATGTTAGTAAAAGAGGGGTGCTATATTGGTTAGGCCTTTTACTAAGTTCTGATATTTTACTTTTATTTTATTTTCATAAAATAAGAAAAAAGAACCATTTGGGGAGAAAGGAAGAACACGTGAAAAGAGCAAGAGAAGAGAAAGAGGCAAGAACGTGAAACCGGAAGGAGAGCATTCAAGAAATCCATCGAGGTAAGGGGGGACTCTTCCTTTTAGTATCTATTATGTGATCTTAGGTAATAGGTAGATTGATGTATGGTTTGGTTCAATTCTATATTAGGATTGTTAGGTTAGAGTACTCTCATTTGGATTGAATTGATGATGATGGTGTGAACTATTTGGCTAATAATGATGTTTTATGGTGTATAATTGACTGTGTGATGATGATATGCCTGTATGTGATGTCTGGAATCATTTTTGAGTGAAAAGGATGTGAAATCGCAGAGTCTGAACACAGACCCGTAATTCTGCAAAATCGCCAGGTCGCGCCGTGAACCTCTTTTTGCGCCGCGAACCGTTGGGCAGAATTCCAAGAAGTTATGATACGCTCAGGTCGCGCCGCGTCCATGTGTTGGCGCCGCGAAGGCGTAACTTTTTTCTCGTTCCGCGCCGCGAACCTGGATGACGTCGCGTGCTGTTAGTGACGGAACATTTCTTTAAAAATGCGTAACTTTCAAACTGTATGTCCGTTTTTAGTGCCGTTTTGGGCGTTGTGCAAGTAATTAAATGCTTTATATGATGAATAATGAATGTAGGCAGTGGCCGACTTTATTTCTATAAAGCTTGATTTAATTACTTGATGAAAATTGACATTGTGTGCATATGAGATAGGTGTAACAATGTAATTGATGTGATGATGAATTGGTTGTGATTATTATTATGATTGTGATGAATGCATGACTATTTGAATGATGTTGAAAACATGTACATACTTATTCGGTGATGTGGTGTTGATATGAGTTGTTCATCGTGATTCGGTGTGTTTTAAGTATGTTATGTGTGTTTCATTCATTCATATGCATTTGATGATGGATCCAGTTGATGAGTGGATCGTTGGTGGACATATTTCCCATTGTGTGGAAATTGTGTCGGTGGGCCGTATCTCGATGAGGCGTAGATCGGTTAGGTGGATTGATTCCACGGTTTATTGGCACTACATGCATAGTGTCAGTTGTGTCATATGCATTTTGTCAAACATGATCGTATGAATTTCTGTGTTATGTGTTGTAATCTATTATTGTGTGAATTAATGAATAATAGATGTGAACCTGAATATGTATAATTGGGTGAACGGTATATTATGATGCTTGTTACTAATGAATTGCATAATATTTACTAATTGAGAATGAGACTCACCCTTACATGTTGTCATTTTCAGATTGAGGAGTAGCGGCATTAGTGCTTGGTGAGGATGACTCGTAGAGTTTATCCGTTTATGTTGGGTCGTGTCGGTCATGCTCTGATCTGTAACACTGGGGAACGATAGTTATATAGTTTTTATGAAATTAATCCATTTTAGTTGGTGTTAGATTATAATTCCATTTGGTTGTATTTGATGATGTTTCGTATTCCGCTGTGATAAACATGATTATATTTTGGTGAACCGTTTCCTAATGAAGCATGACTTTGACCTTAACTGATTTAATTATTTTAAATAATTGTGGCACCCTTGTGCATATGTTTTTACTCTGATTAATTATTAACTTGCCGCGGGGTTTAGAAGGGTGTTACAGGTAGTACCCTCCGGGGGGTCTTTGACCAGTTTATGAGTTTGGTTGTTGACAATACTGTGGAGTTGAATGGCAATGAGAAAAATGAGATAGGGATTGTGGTAAGTGCTCATATTATTCACTTTCAATTTTATATTAGCAGTTTAGGTGTATTATAAATTTTGAACATGGACTTTTTATTGTTCATTGTTAATTTCACTCTCATTCTTCAGATAATCGGAGGAAATATTGTGGTAACTGTAGAGGCACTTGAACCGGTAAACAGGAGCATCTGATATGTATTTCTTGTAAACATTTATAAGTAATTTGTAAGGTTTAAGGTTTCAATTCAACAATTTCCGGTTTCTGAATGTAATTGGGATTCTTAGTGTTGTCATGTTATGTTTCTAGTTTATTTTCAATCCAGGATACCTTCAGTAGTTCAATGGATTATATTGGTTTAACTAAAATGATGTATATGTCTTCTTCAGTTGAATTGATACTTTTCTATTGCATATAACATTAGCAATTCTCACTTTCTATTTATTCTCTTTAATCTAAAAATATTAGTTGTTGATAGTGACTATTACAGCTTTCACTTCTCTTTTTATTTTGTAGGAATTACACTTGATGTTTCATTTATGTTTTGTTTTAAGGAATTACAGTTTTCACTTCTCTTTTACTAGTGTCACAACCTGCACTAATTTTTGCATTTAAAATGTCTCATTTTTCCTGAATTTTGCATTTAAGAAATTATTGGCTCGCGTATTAGATGCTCTCTTTAAGATGTTTTGCAGCACTCTTTGAAATTATGAAATTTTTTGAAATCGATGTTAAAAACAATATATTACATCGGACAATTGGTGAAACCAATGTTAAAAAAATATATATTACATCAGGTCATTGATGCCACCTATGTAAAATGTTGCATATACTTTTTTAAAAAAAAAATTGGATTTTTGTTCGCATCAGATATATATTACATCGGGCAATTGGTGAAGCCTATGTTAAAAACAATATCTTACATCGGGCCGTTGAAGCCACCAATGTAAAATGTTGCATATATTTTTTTTTTAAAAATGGATTTTTTTTCGCATCAGACATAACATTAAACCGATGTGGTATGTGTAATTTTCACATCGGGCTGTGGCCCGATGTAAAATGTCTCTGATTTACTACATCGCTTGGATTTACATCGCACCCAGACCGATGTAAAATGTGTTTTTCGCCAGATGTAAAAAGTATTTTCCGCACTAGTGATGACATAAAAAAGAAAATCATCTCTATCAAAAACGGATAAAAACGGAAACCCTAATTTTACCTTAAAAAATCACTCCTTGACTTGAGTACAAGATTATCAATTTCCAAGCATCCTCTTGCGCTCTAATCCTCCACAATATGGTGACAAGGCAATCCTTCATGTGGTGCAGAAGGAGGGGAGTGAAGAAGAAGCGTATCGATGAGTACAAAGAACATGGGCATAACGGTGAATGTTTGAGATAAATTTCGTGAAAGATCGAATCTGAGTGCAACTGAATCTAAGAGGAAATAGAGTTCGTCGATGGGTTTGGGGTAGATGCTTCTAGGGTTTGTAGGAGGTTTGAGAAAGGCCCTGATGTTTCTCAGCTTATTTTTTCTTCTTTTTTTAAAATTTAAATATAATTTAAAAAAGAGAAATTAAAAAATAGTAAACATAAGGAAATAAAAATTGAATAGGAGAAAAATATAGGGGAACTGAAATTAAAGACCAAAAAAATATGAAAGATGAAGAAAAAAAAGGAAAGTTGAAATATTAGGTATTAGTGCGTCAATTTCTCAAAAATAAAATAACGTACATCAGGAACCTAACATAATGGAAAAATATAAATGAAATATTGTTTATTATGGCGGTTAAAATCGTCGTAATATACTTGTAAAAATGGCGGCTCTTACAAGCGCCATAATGTTCCAATAATTGTGGCGGTTATATAACCCGCCTTAATAAAACCGCCGTAAAGCCCCTGTTTTTTTGTAGTGTGTTATGATACTCTATGCCTTAGGTATGTCCATTACGGTCCTCCTAATTGCTTTGATTTTGTTTTGAAGTATCTTTGGAAGGTGTAGGTTCCTCTTAAATGCAAGGCTTTTGGTTAGAGGTTTTTTCTTTAATAGAATTCCCACTAAAGATTCACTTGCTTATCGTGGTATTCTTTCTTCCTCCATGAATTTAGCTTGTGTTTTTTGCGATGTGTGTGGGGACTCTTCTTCCCATTCTTTTCTTTTGTATCAGAGGTTGGATGAGGTTTGGATGCATATTGCTAGGTGAATAGGATTGTCAGATTATAAAGCGGATGAATTCAAGGAGAGTTTTTGGAAATCACATGTTTATCGTAGTGGCAAGAAAGTGAAAAAAGGGAAGGTGGGGTGTGAGTGGTTGGCAACCGTTTGGAGTTTTTGGTTGTTTAGGAATAGTATTATTTTCAAGAATTTTGTGTGGAACTCCCGTGATGTGGTTTGGGGTGTGAATGTTTTGATTTGGAGATGATCGTTTATAGGGAATATTACTCACGCCACTTGTAACTTTTACGAGTTTGACAAAAACCTGTTGTTCTACTTAAGTTAAGTTTCAATTGGTGAGCAATTTCCCCCCGCGGCTTTGTCCGTTTCGTTGTAATCTCGTTTTGAGAAACTTTGTTTCTACTAATATCTCTTGATTACAAAAAAATATATCAAAATACACCGCAACAATACAAACTCCAAATTTTGTTTGATAGTCAGCAAACACACATTCTCCTCCTTAAGGAAGAAATATTTGAACTCGTCATACTCTTTTAAAAAACTCTTTTATGTTGTGAAAAATCATAGTATAAACATTAACCGACCTTAAGATAAATTTGATAGTAGAGTTGGAATAAGAATAATAAATCAAGACATTGATGTAAAGTTCTCATGACATACGCAAATTATGATATATTGTTTTGAGCTCAAGATTCATCAAGGATATTAGAATAAGTCAATTTGTTTTTAATTTTGAAAAACCTTAAATCTAATTTTATATTTTAACAATAATGTTATCATTTAGAAGTATTATAGAAAAAAGATATGTTTAAATTTTTTTAAGAAACTTTTCATATTGATCTTTTTAATAAAAATATAAATATACTTATAATATTGTTGAATTTATTTTAAACAAAAGAATAACATGATTCATCTAGAAGAAACACTAACAAAAAATAAAGTCAAACTTTTATTTATAAAAAAATTTCATCCTTTGTGGTTAAGAATACTGCCTCGTCACTTCCTTATATATATATATATATATATATATATATATATATATATATATATATATATATATATATATATATATATATATATATATATATATATATATATATATATATATATATATATAAAGAAAGTATCGTCTTGGGTAGGATATATATATTTCGTCTTTGCTTCCAAATTTTGTGTATTTTAATGTTCTTTTGAAAAAAAAAATATCAAATTTTGTAGAATCTTAACTAGTGCCCTAAGGACAATCGTTAAGTATTCTTAAAAAATAAAATTATTTTATAGAAATTTTATTATTTCAATTTCCAAGACATTAAATACGCAGATAACCGAAAAAAAGTTACTATTATAAAGTTTTAACAATTGCCCTGAAGGCACTAGTTAGCATTTTCCAATTTTATATAACATCTTAATTTGGGATTCTTTGTGTTCGTGTATTTTTTTATAGAGTATTTATACCAAAAAGGTGGATAGTATAGCCACTGTTTGAGAATTTACACCATAGTTTTATGCATTACTACTTATCACACACGGTTTGAAAATCTTTTTCAATTATTTTTTTTTCTTCAATAAGATATGTTATTAATCACAAAAGGTACCACGGAAAAAATATTACCGCCATATAATAAATTTATTCCGTTTAATATTTGATGTTGTTTTATCCCTATACCTCTTTTGTATTATCACTTTGTCGAGAGCATATGTTTTGTTTCGTAAAAATCTTTAACTAATTATGTTTTCATCAAGCAAATCTCTTATGTTCATCAACAAATTTTCTTTTTTTAATGGTTACTTATAAAACATGTAATTCCGTCTTCATTTATTTTATTAATAAATCCAATAGTTATAAGACAGCATCTTAATAACTCTAAAGTAAAGATTTATAAAAAATTTAAATATGATAATTGCTTTGGATCTACCAAGATATTCTTTGATGAATCCAAAGTGATTAACTTATTAAAGTTTTTTATAAATATTCATCTAGTAAGCTGCTCTCTTTCAACATTAATGTAATTATTATTTTTATTAACTGAACAAAGAGATTTAATTAAGTATCCGTTGAATAAAGAACAAATTAGAATAATGTCCAAGGAATGGACAACATAGTTCTGCTGATGACAACATAAACAATGCAACTGAAAATATAAAAAATAATTGGCATAAGCTATCTATTGTTTTTGTATCAATGTTTGTCCTTCTCATAGGGATTTATTCCATTGGATGTCGTACTTTCAAAAATGCTAGAAGAGGCAGTAATATTTTTTATTTCAGAACCTGTTCACCTCTGAGAATTTGAGGCGGTAAGATTTGTTGAATTGAGTTTGCTTTGTGATATATACTTTTGTTTTGAATGGTTAACCATTTATACTGCTATTGCTTTGTATTGTAGGTATAAGATTAAAAATAAGAGAAATTTTATCATTACACTAAAAGTCACACCAACACCGTATATACATACGGTTACTTGTACTTTTGTTTTATTTTATAATTTTTTCTTGACTAAATTTTTGTATTAAAGTTAAAATGTATTAAAAAATCTTGGATGTAAATACGGTGTACATATTTTTTAGTGTATACATAGCACTCCTCTGAATATAACAGTGTGGATTACTCCTTTACTATATTTTCAACTCAATTTTCACATTAACTTTTAGAGTTTTTTTAGCTATTTTTTTCATTTTAAATTCAGTTCTAGTTTTAAAAGAAAACCTTAGTTTTGTTTATTACGTATTTTTGATATCTCGTAATTATTTAAGAATTTTGAAATTTTAGACAATAAAAAATAACTTATTAGAAAAAAGTAATTTAAAACTTATAAAATTATTTTAAAAAATATATATAAATATAAATAATTAATGTAAAAAAGAGGGAGAGCTAGATAATTAATGTAATTGGTGGGTAATTTTCTTTTTGTCGGGTTTTGTCCGTTCTATCGTGTAAAAAGGTTGGAGAACCCTTAGTTCTCCTTTTAATTAATCCCTTGCTTACACAAAAAAAAAAAAAGATTATATCTAACATGATTTTGAATCAAAGTTATTTAAATTTAAAATTGTAAAAATTTATACTAATCTCGCAAAAAAGAGGACGGCGCGAGGGTGGCCTTCCTAGAGAGTTTGAGGAACTGAAATTTGTAGAACGACGATAACACATATTATGAAATTTGTAGAATGATGAATATTTGTTGTATAATTTCAAAACCTTATTTTGTTTCTACATTTACAAGTAACGTCACAATGTTAGTGATATATTTTAAGACCATATCCTTAATATTAGAAACCCACCCTTTCTTATAAACGGAAATAAGGTGATGATGTTAGAAAGATATGAGAAAAGCTTATGTAAAAGAGATTATCTAATTCCAAATTATCATAGTAAGAAATCATTCAAAGAAAATGTGACGTGCAGTTTTGAATGCATAACCAAATAAAATGTATTAAGAAAATGCGACAGACTACTTTATTCATTAAGGTATAAAGAAAATGTATTTCCTAGATCGGCTTACAATCTTCTATAATGTACATTATTGAACTGAAATTGAGTTGAAGAATAATACTTTATTTTGGTTTTAATGATAATACAATATAAAAAAAAACAATTTTGTTGTATAATGTTTGTTACATATGTAATTTTTTTAAAATTGACTCTATGTTATCTACTTTTTGAAAAGAGTAAACAAGTTCTACCGCATTATAATTTGGGCTAAAGAAATTTGTTGAAGATATCATAACCTATGTACTAAACATTGAGTAGTTTCATACTTCACCATGAATTAAGATATCATCAACCTACTATTAGTTTGGATTTTCGATAAACCTCAAGTCTCAACATTTCAAAAAAAAAATATATCGAAGAAACACTTAGTAGAATTTGGATGATTCTATCGGTGTTTTTCGATAGACATGTTGAAGAGTTTTTTGACATGATTGTTTCAATGGATGTATCGAAGTCCTATGCACTCAGAAGTGTTAAGGACTTCGTTATTTATAGAGCAAAATGAAGATCATTATGAAAAGTTCTGTTGTGATACAGAGCATGGCTAAATAACTACATTTTTCCTTATCTGTATTGGAAGTACGTGTAGAAGCAAGTTTGAAGGCGAAACATATGCAAACAAAGACGTGTTAATTTTTGGAGAAAGGGCCGTTTGTTACAGTTATTTACATTTCAGTATAAATAACAATTCTTGTGTTAGATTTCAGTGTGTTGAATTTACTACAAAACTAAATATACTCAAAGTATCTGTGTGAAGTGAGAAATGAGTTTGATTGAGGGCAGTGTATGTATGCAAATTTCTTCGTTAATTTTTATTCATTAATAATTTATCATCTATTAAGTTTTCCCTCATCAAATCCATTGCAATTAGTGAAGGATTTACTTCCCTCGTAAATTTCCGTCTCTAATTTGTATTTTTTAGTACTGTATCTCAGTTGTCTAGTATTTCTCGTTTGAATATTAAATAGAATAAAGTTATCCAATGGTTTAAAATAAAAAAAAATAGAATAAAGTTATCTGATGGTTAAAATTAAAAAAATAAAATAGAATAAAGTTATGCAATGGTTAAAATAAAAAAATTAAATAAAGTTTATAGTGGACACTCAACAATGGGTGTTGTTACCATTCATAGATAAAAATCTATGCACCATGCATAGATTATTATGGACCCTTGGATCATTGGATCAAATTCTAGACATCAATTGTTATTACTCAATACTCAATACTCACCACTCAATACTCAATACTCAATACTCAATACTTAATACTGGATTAAAAACATGATCCAATGGCTTATGTAAGCTTATGCATGGTGCATAAGTAAAATTCTTATGCATATTAGCCAAAGCCCTCAACAATAATGTCTCACCTAAGATATTCAAATTAAAAGTTAACGGGACAAGCTAAAATGGCTAAGGAAATAGGTTTTGAAGGACTACAATATAACATTTATTATACAAAGGACCAAAGAGAAATTTAAATTAAGTTAAAAAATAAAAAGATGCCCATAAAATTATAATTTTATTCGATGTTGATGATGGTGTAAAATTAGTTTACATTGACACTGCACTTATCTTTAATGTCATAAATAAAATATACAATTTTTTATTACAAAACTGTAAAAATAATAGCTAACACAACTTATTGTTGTAAAAAATCACACATACGCATTTTTAAGTCAATTTGTTATTAATTTTGCAAAACCATCATTTTAATTTTATATTCTTAAAATAATTATATTAATTAAAAATTGTTCAAAAATAACATAAATTTTTGCAATTATCAATATAATATTTATATTTAGCAATTTGATATTGATTATTAAATTTATATCATGATAAAAATAATATATTTTTACGAACAAAGTGTTGAATCACGGTTCTAAAAAGTTTGCCACCGAAGAAATTACCGGGTCGATTCGCGGATCGGTACGCTTTCTTTAAGACATTTCGCGGTACTGCCCAAATTATGCAAAACAGCTCTTAATAACCATGACGCCTCCAGGATAAAACAGCCCAGTTCTATACTATACAATTACTACTTGCACGGTAGATAATCGGTCTAGAAATACACCCTCAAATGGTACTAAGACCATTCAAATATGGTATACATACCATCTTAGTATCTGGTATAACAACCAGTCGTAGTAATTTCTCAATCCAAGAGAAATTTCAATAATTCTCTAAAGAGAATCCAAGAAAAATTTATACTGGATAATTTCTCAACTCAAATGAGGAGAAATTAACATTATTCTCTAAGGAGAATTCAAGAAAGTACTCGGAAAATTCAACAAGTAGAAAGAAAGGGAGAGAAGTTGGCGCTTCGACAATTCGAAAGACGCACAGTTATGAGAATGAGGAAGGAAAAACTCAAAATAAGTTTTTGGTGTGTTTTGGAATGAAACAAGTGACTTCCTTATATAATGAAGTAAATTAGCCAAGATTTCTAATCTAACCAATGTGGGACTAAGGAGTTTTTTCAACTAATATACAATGTGGGACTTGACTTAATGAACTTTTTCAATTCATCTCCCTATATTGGAATATATGCATAATGTTCCAACAATCCCCCACTTGAATTTAAAATATTATTTCAGAAATAACGTTAGACGTTTCTAAGATTGTGCATAAGCAGAGGTGTCTATGACTTGAACCTTTGCGTAGCAAGTAGGATTCCGAATCAACAAGAGTGACACTATTGTCTTGAACTCTATCATAGACATCAGACCCGCATACAACTTTTTCTTAAGGTGTATTCTTAATAGCTCGTGCTTTTAATGGCCATGCACGTGTATCCCGGTTTAGTGAAGGCTCTAGGAATTCTGCCTCGAAATTCTATAGGAACCGGCCTCAGTTCTACAATCACATAGGTGAGTCTATCAAGAGTACTCCTGTAGCCTAGGTACTCCCTCATACAGAGTATAGATCTCATTAAGAGTTTCTATTATCTCATCCTCTTATTACTTCAGGATTCATACTTCTTTTATTTAATCTAGCATGATCGCTTCATATTACTCACAACTTGTTATTACCCATTGAACCTATTTCTTGGGATCTCCAGTCATTTAGGTCGGGTTACCATCATGAGCAACTCATTTATGTATAGGCATTAGTCCCATCTTTTTGGATGTATTATGGACTTTCTCTCTAGCTAATCCTTTCGTCAAAGGATCTGCTAAGTTTTCATCAGCGCATACATGATCCACTCTTACAACTCCTTTAGAGATACAATCTCTAAAGGCGTTGTGCTTTCTTCTTATTTGACGTCTTTTACCATTATAATAACGGTTCTCAATTTTTGCAATAGCCGCGGTACTATCGCAGTGGATCAATACAACTGACATAGGTTTTTCCCATAAGGGAATCTCAGCTAGCAAGCATCTTAACCAACTTGCTTCTTCACTAGCATTTGATAATGCGATCATTTCAGACTCCATTGTGGATTGAGCCAGGATAGTCTGCTTCTTTGATTTCCAAGATACAGCTCCTCCAACTATGTTGAATACATAGTCACTAGTAGCATCAGAATCACCTAACAAGGTATTCCAATTTGCATCACTGTATCCTTCAAGTACAACAGGAAATTTCTGATAATGTAGGCCGAGAACTACGGTCCTTTTAAGGTACCTCGTGACTCGCTAAATAGCTTGTCAGTGCTTGTTACTCGGTCTACTCGTAAATATGCATAATAATCTTAATACATATACAATGTTGGGTCTAATACAATCAGTGGCATATCTAAGGCTGCCAATGATGCTCGCATATTCAGTTTGTCTCACACTTTCACCAGTGTTCTTAAACAGTTTAACACTTGGATCATAAGGTGTGCATGCAGGTTTACAATCAAAGTATTTATATTTCTTTAAGATCTTCTACACATAGTGTGATTGATCCTAAGAAATTCCTTGCACGGGTCTCGTGATCTTTATACCAAGAATCTCGTGATCTTTCATATCAAAGTTGTTACTCAACAATGATTTCACATCATTAATGATCTGAATGTTTGATCCAAATATGAGTAAATAGTCTACATATAGACATATGATAGTGTAAATGCGATTCTCAAGTTTGTAATTAACGCATTTGTCATTTTCATTCACTTTATACCCATTCGATATCATTAAGTTATCAAATTTTTCATGCCATTGTTTAGGAGATTGATTTAATCCATACAGAGATTTGTCTAACTTACAGACCTTGTTTTTCTTGTCCATGGATCACAAACCCTTCTGGTTGTTCCATATAGATTTCTTCTTCTAAGTCACCGTTTAAAAAATCTGTTTTAACATCCATTTGGTGTACTATTAAATTATAAATAGCAGCAATTGAAATAAGTACCCTAATGGATGTTATTCTAGTGACAGGAGAGAAGGTATCGAAGAAATCTACATTTTCTCGTTGTATAAAAACCTTGGCTACAACAAGCCTTGTATTTATCAATACTTCCATCAGGTTTTAGTTTCTTTTTCAAAACCCATTTACAACCGATTGGTTTGCAACCAGGAACCAAATCTACTATGTTCCAGGTCTTGTTAGATTCCAGAGAATCTATCTCATCATTAATAGCTTCTTGCCATAAGTCTGCATCTAGAGATGACAAAGCTTCTTGAAGATTTATTGGATCATCTTCTACATTATAAGCCGCATAATCAGGCCCATAATCTTTAGAGACTCTTACTCTTTTACTTCGTCGAAGTTCTATTTCTACATTTTTTTGTTGCTTTTTGTGCTTCTTGTCACAAGAATGTGACTCGATTGAGTGCCCCCACTATTTCTCAATTTGAATGGAAATTCGTATTCATAGAAATCAACATGATTTGATTCTATGATCACTTTTGCATTTAGGTCATAAAACCTATATGCCTTACTGTTTGTTGCATATCTAATGAATACATATTCATATGCTCTACTAGCGAGTTTAACTCGTTTCGGATCCAGATTTCTGACATAAGCCAGACATCCCCAAGTTCTCAAATAAGACAAGATTGGTTGTCTTTTCTTTAATGTATCATAAGGAGATATATTACTCTTTGACTTAGGAACTCTATTCAAGATATAACAAACAGTCAATAAATTTTCCCCCCACTAGTGAGGTGCAGCACCATAATTCATCATAATTGTAACAAAAAATTCAGTAAGAGTTCTATTCTTTGTTTCTGCTTTACCATTTATTTCAAGGGAATATGGAGCAGTCGTTTCATGTACAATTCAATGTTGTTTATAAAAATTATTAAATAAACTAGAATCATACATATTACCTATCACTACAAATTCTTACTAAATCATTTTCAAATTCTTTACAAAGTTTTTAAACTTATCAATTTCATTCACAAAAATATCATTCTTTATGATGATGGTGTACAAATCTACCCCAATAAATTGAATAATATTTCCTTATTTATAAGAAAAAAACATAAACATGATTCTTTATAATATCAGAAGTATACATGACATTCTTCAAGATTAAAGTCTTTTCATAGGTGGACCATGTTCCACTTCTCCAATATCGACAACATTAGTGGTGTAGGCATCTCCCAACAACACATTCTTATCTTTAGTATTCGTGTATGTTTTAAACATAACACAATCATAAGAAACACGACGAGAGACGCCTGTGTTTATCAATCAACCATCAAGTCTATCAACCATGTTGATTTCAATGATCATATGAATAAATTTTCCATTAGCCAGGTTAACTCATGCATTACGGGCTACACCAAGTTCAAGCATTACAAGATACATTTCTTAGCCATGACTTAGTTTTCCACAGTTGAAACAAAAAGAAAACAATGTCATTTCTTTGAGGTGGTGGTTATCTAGTTGGAGCAACTAGGGCCATAGAAGGGTTCCCATTCTTAATTCGGTTCACAATATTGCAGTTCTAATTCTTTAATGATTTGCCATATGGCTTCAGAACCACACCGAATTTCTTTTTGTTGTTTAAAACAACCAAGAGTTTTCTATTTAATCATGTCTCTGATATTCTTCTTTAATGAGAATAATCAGTCTCTAAAAAAAATTATTTTATTTTGTAACAAAACACAATTCTTAAAAACTTTCAAACTAGGGGCAGTTTGTCAATAATAAAAGAAATTATAATTGCTTATAAATACATACCTTATGAGCAATCTTTTGAAGTTCGTAACTTTGAGTTTCTATGGACCTTTCAACTACCATCTGATACTTCACGTAGTTGCTAAAATCATTCTTCTTTTCTCCAGCTTCTTCAATGTCATACTTGTTTTTCAGAGCCTCTTAAACATATTTTGAAGTATCACAATTACTGTAATAGTCATATAGATCATTTGTGATTCCATTTAGAATGTTATAATCATTCTTTCTATAAGGTGATTTCTTTCCTAAGCTGTAAATTGTTCGCTTTAACTTGTGCAACAAATTAAACTTCAACACTATTACGTGTTCCTTTTGAATGCTCAGATTCTTACAGTTAGTTTGTTTGGTTGATCTAGAAGGAGCAACAAAATATCCTCGGTCAGAATGTTAGCTATATTTTTCAACATTAAGAAGAAAATCATCATTTGTTTTGCTAACATTAGAAGTGACACTTCTCAAACATCAACAGTTTTTCAAAGAAAGTATCCGCAGAAGAACCAATAATTTCATTAGTAGCCATGGCAATTTGAAACGTCTTAAAATTGTTGAATCACGGTTTTAAAAAGTTTGCCACTAAAGAAATTACCGGGTCGAGTCGCGGATCGGTACGCTTTCTTTAAGACATTTTGCGGTACTGCCCAAATTATGCAAAACAGCTCTTAATAACCACGACGCCTCCAGGATAAAACAGCCCAGTTCTATACTATACGATTACTACTTGCACGGTAGATAATCGGTCTAGAAATACACCCTCAAATGGTACTAAGACCATTCAAATATGGTATACATACCATCTTAGTATTTGGCATAACAACCAGTCGTAGTAATTTCTCAAACCAAGAGAAATTTCAATAATTCTCTAAAGAGAATCCAAAAAAAATTTATACTTGATAATTTCTCAACTCAAATGAGGAGAAATTAACATTATTCTCTAAGGAGAATTCAAGAAAGTACTCAGAAAATTCAATAAGTAGAAAGAAAGGGAGAGAAGTTGGCGCTTCGACAATTGGAAAGACGCAGAGTTATGAGAATGAGGAAGGAAAAACTCAAAATAAGTTTTTGGTGTGTTTTGGAATGAAACAAGTGACCTCCTTATATAATGAAGTAAATTAGCCAAGATTTCTAATCTAAGCAATATGGGACTAAGGAGTTTTTTCAACTAATATACAATGTGGGACTTGACTTAATGAACTTTTTCAATTCATCTCCCTATATTGGAATATATGCATAATGTTCCAACACAAAGTTTAAACGATTCTTTAAAACAATTTAATAAAAGTAGATTTATTTAAATATTTTCAAAAATTTATTATTTAAAAGTATTATATTTAAATCAAAAATTTTAATTAATACTTTTTTGTCAAAACTTTAGTCAAAAATTTAAAATTCATTTTAGAAAAACCAATAACCTCATTCATCTTAAAAAAATATATTAAAGTAAGATTTTTATATAAAAAAAGTTCCACGGATTGTAAAAAATTTCTCCCTTTTGCATGGGGGATAAAGAAGTAAACTAGGAGAGTGTAAATGTGGTTGAGAGATTATTGCCTGGTCAGCTCTTTTAACACAAAACTCGGTCAACAAATCACACATGAAAATCTCTAACTTGAAAACCGTTCAACAATAATAAAACCCCACACTCTCGTTTCGTTTTAGAGCAAGATAGCTTCCCATAGTAACTATCTTTCACTTCTTCACTCTACAAACCTCTCTCTGTCACTTCACGGATAATCATCTCTTGCTTTTGATAGCAAATTGGTTTTTGTATGTATCTTAAGATTTAGATGATTCATGTACACTATAATTAATTCATCAGAAAATTTGTAGTGACTAGAGTGGTAAAAGTTAGAAGCATCTTTACATACAACTTTTTTTCTTTTATGTGGATTCAAGCTAGCCCTTCAAACCAATAGTACAAGATTAATGGGCTGAGTAATCTTGTTCTCTCGGTTTGAAGAGCTGGTATGTATCTATTGATGTTTTTAAAATCATTTTTTCTAACCATTATATATCTGCATCTCAATCAACCAAGACTTGTGGAAGGAAGTGAAAGGTACAAAGTTTAGTTAAGCAGTCACCAGTAGTTAATTTTTTAAGCAAGGTACAGAGTTTTATCTTCGGGAAGGAAATGCAATTATTTCTTCAATTAATCGGTTATGTTTTGTAATTAAGAACCTTTGTCGGCATGATATAATATTGTGTTAGGAATTCTTCAAGGATAATTTGGAGACATGTCATAGTTATTATATTTGTTGTTTTATAGAATATAACATAATGGTTGTGTCTGTATTTTATTATGATCTAGAAATTATTAGTAAATGGATTTTGATTAAGAAAAGAAACTCAAAATAAATCATACCCACATCCACATAATGGTTTTTTGTTTAAAATATAACAGAATGGTTACGCCATTGTTGTATCAAAAGTCCAATTTTGTTTTTTTTTTTTTTTTAAATAATCACATTGCTAAGTTGTTTGTTCCATTTTGTAAGGTAAAAATTAAATAACGGAGTAGTTTCAATTGTTATATACTCTACTATTATTCATTATTATGGATTAGAAACTAATTTTATTTTTCGTGGAATTAGCTATATTTTCATTAGCTTGGGATATGTCGATCATGCACTGGGTTTAACCCAACTTGGCTGGATTGTTGGTGCATCAATAGGCCATATCAATAAAAAGTTAAGTTGGGATAATGTCCAAGGCATGAGAGCATCACCCAAGCTGATGAAAATATAGTCATGCCAATGAAACAAACTAAAATTAATTTATAATTCATAATGGGAGAGTATATAAAAAATTGAAGCTACTTTTCTATTTAATTTTTTTATAAAATGAAACAATCTCGAAAAAGTGATAAGTTAAAAAGTGAAAATTTAAACTTTTGATGAAAAATGGATTTTGTAAAGCGTCAATGATTTTCTTGCTTTTACAATATTTTGTAAAGCCAAAAAATGAATTTTATTATTCATTCTTTTGTTGTTGATTAAGGTTTATTTTGTAAGGTTGTTTATATATTTAGGCAATTGACAACAAATATGGATTAACAACTCAGCTTCTCCACTATTTTTTTAGGATAAACAACCTATTCATTCATAAAAGAAAACACAAGTAAAAATTATGCACACAAACAAGCACATGTATACAAGTATGAACACATACATCTATTATTATATAAAAAGAGAAAAGTTGATGAATGTTTGATACGCAAGTTGAAAAGTGAAGATTTGTAATAAAAGAGCTAATCTGAGATAAACATGTTTCACCAACATTCACCAACAAAAATATACTTATATGTAACATATACAAGTAAATACGTATGGTGAATATAGAAAAATAAACATGTACAAGTAATTATATATACAAGTGAAACTATACAATATATACAATATATACAATATATACAAAGCTCAAAACTACGGAAACTATTGCGATGCAATTCTAACAACCATCTCCGACAATGACGCCATTTTGTTGAAGCAGGTATAGCGGCAAACAACAAAAGATTTAGAAATATTTATTCGGGAAGTAGCGTGTCCGGTTTCTAAGGTTTCGAGCTCGAGTTTGAATGAACAAAAATATAAAAATGAAAAAGTAATTAATAACACAAAAAGAATTCATTCTTCAGAGAGATAAGATTTATCAAGCATTGCATACAATCTACTTCTCACAGACTTAAACTTATCAACCAGTTATAATCAACCTATGATACTCGTCCATGTCATCACGTATGTCTCACATCAGTGTCCATATCTGGAGCACCTACGAGATCAACTCACAACCAATGTTATCTCTAATGCAAAGCTGCGAGAACATCCGTATTCTCGTGTCGGCGATCTCTCGCGCGCCGCTCAAACACGAAAGCATTAAGTACAGATACCCACAGTGAATGTTAGCTCTAAATACATCTCTAGAGTTCAAAAACTAACTAATAGTCATCCTAGATAAGGATTCAAGAACTTTATCTCTAAAGCAACCCAAATCCCAAGCACAGGGCAAAAATCTAAGACAACAATCAACACAGGTTTGTAAAGCAAGTTTTATATAACGCCATGGGCGACAAATATACATGAGTTCAAAGTAAATACATACTCAAAACTCAAGTATAAGAGAAAACATAAAGAGGAAGAGAAATGAACCAAAAATCTCCCAATTTGTCGACTCCATTCCACGCTCAATCCACCTCCAATCATCCAAATGCAAGCTCCATAGTTGTTAACCTAAAAATGAGAGTTTGATGAGTTGGGAAAAAATACCCAAAAATATAACCTAAAAAAATGTGATATATGCCCCTTTTAACAAGCTGTTGTCTCAGGCAATCTTGCTTAGCGAGTAGCAGAAAAAAATCAAATTTTGTTTTCGCCATAACTTGAGAACCGTAACTCTGAATTAAGCTTGATTTGAAGCGTTCGAAAGTTTATTCAATGCTATATCTAACAATGACTAAATGGAAACCAAATTGATTATTTTTATCATCCTTATTTTGAGCCTATGGAAGCGTGCTAGAAGGTGGCTAAGCGAGCTTCTGCATGATTTTCATTTTATTGCTCCAAAACTGCGAAATCAATTAAAGGTTACAAACAAACATCTATTACAGCTTTTGGACTCGACGATCCTAGAATGATGCATGTAAAAAACATGTAAGGTTTTTTCATGCACATCTTTGGAGGAGGATTGTATGGGGTAACAATAATTGGCCAACAAGAATATGTGTTTGGTGACAAATTATAAGGAGAGAAATCATCTGAACATAACCCAAGCCTGATGTTCCTAGGGTCTGCAGCAAATTCAGAATGTAATGTATCAAAGTGTTTCCAAGCCTCCCCATCAGATGGATGTTTCATAATGCCTAAACTACTTCTGTTTGTAGGATGACATGTCATTTGGCTTGCACTGTGCATTGATGCAAATATTCTTTGCAACCTAGGTATTATTGGTAGATAGAACATGGATTTCACTACAACTCGTTTTTGCTTCCACTCAGCTCCTTTACATCCAACTAAACACCTTGAACTATTGCAAAACTTACATTCCTCCAATTCTCCATCATTTGTACCAAACTCATTGTCATAAAACAACATGCAACCTTTAATACAACAATCAATCTTTTTTAGTTCTAGTCCCAACATTGACATCATCCTCTTTGCATCATAATCACTTGCAGCCATGTTTTCTTTCACAAGAGTCGCGTCCAACATAATTCTCGCAAAGAATTCCAAACATTGATCGGGAACACTCCAATTTGACTCTGCAACCAACATCCCCACACACATTGATAATTTAAAGTCAGAAGACTCCTCAAACAATGGTATATTTATTTCTTTCAACAACTAATAAAACTTTTGGGCTTTCTCATTCGAGAGCTCTTCTGCATCAAAGTCTTGAGGTTCATCAAAAGCCACATTCACCCCTAATGCGTCACTCACCATATCATCAACTAAATTTAATTGTTCCTGGCATTGCATATGCGTTGAACTCCCTGGGACATCTCTGTTTGTATCTGGTGCAATATGTGTTTGACTTCTAGAAGTCTCTCGATTTATCTCTCGCATTTTTCCCCATTAGCTGTCCAAACCCAATAATTTTGCCTAAAACCCACTCCCTTCAAGTGACGTTTCACTTCATAAGGATCACTAATAATATTTTTGCAACCACACTTTAAACATGGACACCTTACCCCTCCTTTGCTTTGACAACAGTCTTGAGCAAACACATATGAGATAAACCCGACAACTCCTTTCATAAAATATGGTGTAAGTCCACGTCTTTCAGGAAACGTTATATCATACTGTTAGAACAAGATTGAGAATCTATATTCAGAATCTGGTTTTGATGATAACGAACATATATTTTGTGAAGTAACAATTTTATTACTAATAGTTTCACTTAGTGTGCAGACACTTTGTTATAAGTCATGTACAGGATTCATCAGAAAATGAATAAAACTACAAGAACACGTCAAACAAAGATAAACATCATTCATCAAAGGTTATGATTAAGAACAAGTCAAACAAGCTAAAGATCGCAAATTAAAAGCAAGAGAGGCAACAGTCAGAGACAAGATTATTCAGAATAACAAGAAATATCAAGGTCTACATACAACAGTCTCAAATCAGAAAGTACATCTGAAGCTGCAAGGGAGTAAACAAGAAAGACCAAATTGCAAGAAGCTTTGTAAACATCAGAAGATCACTTAAGTATGAAGATCATAAGTTTTTGAAGCTACAACGCAGCGTCATTGAAATACAAACATCAGTTGAGGTCATATACAAGCAAATAAAGAATCTACAGCTCAACATACTGATTAAATTAAAAGAGATTAGAAATAGCAGTTAGAAACATCATCACATGCAAAATAGTTGCAACATTTAAAAGGAATAACTTCCAAGGATTGAAAGAATAAGAAACCCACATGCAACACATTGGAAATACATGTTTAACCAAAAGTAGCACGCTAACTGACATCAGGATAAGGTTCTATTGCAAACACATGCAGCCAATCAATATGAAGCATTCAAATCTATAATCAACCAGATTGCAACGGCTACATTCCAACGGTAAACACTCATCAAGTTATAAATAGAACAAATCTTCATACTTGAAGAGTATGGAGTGACCACAACATATGGAGTCCATCCACCTTACTCAGAGTGAAAAATCAATTTATCCAGAATGAAGAGTGAGTGATCATCTATCCCTTGAGTGAATCTTAAAATCAAAAGGAGAAAATATAAAGCAAGGATCATCAATGGAGATAAGAAGAAAGTGTGCAACCAAAGACATTTCCCGCGCATAAGAAGAAGAAAAAATCTACAAAATACATCTGTGCATTCATAGATGAAGAAGCTGAATGCATACATCAAACTGAAGAAATATGAAGTCATGCATCAGAAGATACATAGAGGCACTACATACTTTGAATGTGAAAAATAAATCCCCAGTGTTGTTATACACAAATCATCATCCTAAGTAAATAAGACATCTGAAGAAGAAGAATAAGTCGACACTGTTGTTGAGCAGCATGTTTCATTGGAGATTATGAGATTGCTCATACGTGATAAATGCTTACATTGCTCATATTGAATAATATAAGTAAATGAATGCACCGAGTTGTTGCTCGTAGAGTGTTACATGTGTACTTAAGTTAATCAATATGTCATCAGCTGTTATCAGCTTAATGATCAAAACTGAGGAATGAGGTGCTAAAGATTAACATGAAGAAGCACATAAAACAGAACTGATGTTCTGAATCTGCTTATGGAAACAGAAGTACAAGAAGAAAATTTAAATAAGAGTTGTTGCTCTTTACCTGCTAGGAGAAGAAGAAGTTGATGATCATTCTGAAGAAGCATTCTTAAAAAGGGTGTTTCCCTTACTTAGCTTCCAGAAGATTCAAGAGATCAAACTAGAAGCATCCTACATGAGAGTTGAGACTCTTAATCTGCTTATAAGAAGAAGGTGAAGATCTCAATCAGAAGATAAAAGAAGAAGACTACAAGTTATGTTATAACTTGTAATACAATGTAAAACATATAGAGTTGTTGCTCGAAGTGTGTTATATCTTAGGTAACTTCTGATAGATTGTTTAGGCTCCAGAAGTGACTTCACGTCAGTGAGTCGTAAACATATGTATTGAGAATAGGAGACTACCTGCTTAACTAAGAAGCACACCGATTATCTCCAGAAGATAGATGGACGTTATATCCTACTGGGATCCCTGAACGATTCATTATCAGAAGTTAGTAACAGCAGTTGGTTGTGCAGGAGTCAGTCACAGCACGTCCCTGTGCAGGTTACTAGTGTGATGAACGTTATATCCTGCAGGGATCACTGAACGGTTCAGTCAACTAGGAGTTAGTCACAATAGATAGACTGTGCAGGGTGCCTGAGTCAATTGACGTTATATCTTGCGGAGATCACTGAACGGGTCATTGTCCAGATGGTTAGTCACAGCAGTTGGTTGTGCAGGTTGTGAGTCACGACGGAGGTTCGTGCAGTTATAATCATGATTTAGTTATACTGGATTAAGACATCTGTTGAGAGGCAAATCACCTGAAGAAGGTGGACTGGAGGTATCCTTAGTTAGAAGGTGAACCAGGATAAAAATGAATGTGTCTTTTACTTTCTGCACGTATCATTTTAACATAGAACTTCCAAGACTCAATATGCAGAACTACACTGAACAAGTCAGAAGTTCTGATATCTTTTAGAAGTTAAAATGAACATCTTATTGGTTATGTATTCTTCATGCTTCCGCAATATTAAAGCATAATCCAATAGATGATTAAGTTAAATAAAAGATGTTAATGGAAAGAAAGGGATTTTAAATTGATAAATAATACAATTTAATACCCCCATTTCTTGTGTTTTTCTCCACCTTCACACACATCCACCTACGCTAAAATAGATAACATTCTATACTGCACATGTACAAAATTGTTAATGTTTAATTTTATAAAAATAAAAGTGAAAATGATATAACGACAAATTTTTAAATTTTTGTCCATAGCATCATATAACTAATTATACATTTGATAATATTTAATACATTATATTTATTGTAATTAAAAATTTTGGCATACAATTTATCTAGCTAATTTCAACAATGTTTTTAAATATTTTTAACCACACTTTCTAAATATATACTTAACCAAACAATATATCTACCCATTTATTTTTACAAAAAATATTTTTTAAACATACTTACCATATAAATCTTTCTTAAATGAGTATATAATTATATTTATCAAATTATACCCTCTATATATATATATATATATATATATATATATATATATATATATATATATATATATATATATATATATATATATATATATATATATATATATATATATATATATATATATAACTAAATCTTTCTAAACATGTTATACTATTTTTTATATACAAAATATATTATATTGTGTTTTTAATAAGAAACTTATTTTACAAACTAAACAAACTAAACATATATTATACTAAACGTGTTTTTTTAATAAGAAACTTATTTTAAACAAATTATAATAAACTAACAATTTTTCTATATAACTAATATTAGTTTTTTTTTTATATATATAACTAATATTATTTATGTTTTTTAGAGTTTAAAAAAATACCGTGTATTCTATCAATAAATTTTTTTTGTTATATAAAAAAAATGATATAAATATTTTTAGTGTATTTTACTCAAAAACGAAAAAACTAAAATCTTTTTATAAAAAATACTTAAATAAACTAAACTATTATTAATAAGCACAACCAAACCAAACAAATATACATTAACCATAATAAATCTACTGCATATAAACATATTACATAAATAAAAAATTTACAAACATCATAGTGTGTACCTTAATGATTGATCAATTTAACTGCAACTTTGTGGATTTTTCCAAAATCAAATGGTAGGTAAAAAAATATAATATAAATTAAATTTGAGAATAAAATTAATACATAAATAAATCTATGAGTAAATTAATACATAAATTTACCTGCGAAATAATTGATTCTGGTTGAGAGGAAGAAGGGAGTGGAAGAAATGGAAAGAGGGAGGAAGAAATGGAAAGAGGGAAGAAGAAGTGAAAAATGGGTAGAGTTGAATCAGCCAAGAAATAAATAAAAGAAGTAGGTGGGGCGGTGTCGTTAGAATTATTACCGTAGCAGGAGGCGATGGGGCACCCCTCATAACGTAAACGGTCAAATAGGGTTTGAGGCAGCCCCTCGCAAAATGCATTATTGGGAAATGAAGACTGCCATACCTCAAAATTTTCCCATCATATTTCAAAAATATTTTGGCTCAAGCACTAAGAAGTAAGCTTGATTATCTCTCTCCTAAGCAATAAAGCCCACAACTAGGGTTTTGCTTCTCTCCAAGTAAAATCAATTTCTAAGACCTCAAATGGATCCCATGGTCTCTCATATGCCTCATATTATCCTCATGCCAAGTTTCAAGCTGTGATTCATAAGATTGCTCAGTCGACAGCTCAAATGGTCAACATTCGACTAGTCTGACCTAAAAGTCAACTATGGTCAAAATACAGTCAAAATTCTTGATTTCTGGTCAACATCCCTATTTTGAAGTAACATTCATCATTTGATCAAGGGTTGATCAGGATTCATCAAAGAAAGTTCAGAAATAAACAAAATTCAGAGTTTCTAATTTAGGATTTTTGACCTAAAAGTCAACTGAACTTTGACCAGCCATAACTTTCACATGATTCATCAGAAATTTCCCAACAAAAGCTCATTCTCAAGGAAATTAAATTCTCTACAACTTTGATGTTGGGCCCAAGGTCAAGAAATGTTTCTGCATAAGAGATATAAGCAAAAACATTACAGGTTCTTCTAGAAGCTCGCAAAAAGCAGTTTTTTGTCAGGAGCCATATCATCAAGATAAAGTCTCCAAATGCAAAAAGGGTTCCAAAAAGTGGCTTGTAGAGGACATCTTAGGCTTTCCAAAAAGTCCTATAAATCTTCCATATCTTAAAAATTGAGGGAGATATGCCTTGTCAAAATTGGCCAATTTTTGGTAAAAGACACGAAACAAATAAGGGTTAAAATTGAATTTCTTCCAAATGGGTCTAAGCTTTTATGCTTGAAACTAGTTTCTATTATGGTCCACGACCTCCAAGACCATCCTTGCATTTTTCCATTATTTATATTATTTATTTTAAATTTTTATTTGATTAAATTCAAAATTAAATCAAGAATAAATCAAGGAGAGGTCAATTAAGAAAATTGAAGATTTAATTTGATCAAAATCAATCAAATATTGATTTGTAAGCCATAGGAAAGATTGGAAGATGATTGGTGAAATTGGATGCAAATATGGGAGGTTTTCCTAATTTTTTAAATCTCCTAGTCAAGAAGGGAATTGAGAACATGAATGAGGCAGGAAAATATTCCATAGTCAAGTAGAGATTGCTTATCAATAGGCTATAAGAAAATACACAATAAAACTATGACTTAGTGCTCATTAGAAAAATAACAAATTTATGATACTATGATTATGAAAAATTATCCAATGGTTATAATTATTAAGTAACCCCAAGCATTTTCCCCAATAAACAATAAACCTAATTGATTGAAACACTACAGTAGAAGAATGACAGAGGTAAAAAATATTAATTAAACTGAAACTTTCATGAAACAATGAACATGAGTCAGATGGAAACACAATTGTGTGGTATTCCTAATAAAATGACTTGGCAATAAATCTTTTAAGAAGGATACCTCAGATGCAAGGATTCCCACTGACGTTAATAAATTTTCCTCTGGACTGATGTCATCATGCACAGAAGAGTATCTATCACAAAAATATAATTGAGAGAACAAAATAATTAGCAGCAACAAATACTCATCCCAAGAAAGAAATGTCAAAGATATAGCTTTGTGACTTCAGAGGATAAATTAAGAACTTTAGCAACATCAAAAGATCTTGTTTTGCAAAGCAAACATTGTAACATATATTTCTCTATTGTGCTGGTACGTAAGGCATGGCATGCATGTTGAACCTAGAACACAGTTTGAAGAAAAGTTGTTTTTTATCGCGAAATTGTAGATACACTATGCAAAAGCGGTTTAATAGAGTCTTTTATGATGTTGCTTATACATAGAGAAAGGAATCAAGCAAGATGTGGCCGCTTTCAACTGCATAATTATTCATGTCAATTATCACCAACTTTGGAGAAAGAAATTCATCATTCTCCGTAAACCATTAAGCTCTAACTGTACATTTGTCTACTATGCTAATTTAGGGTTCTTTTCAAATTAAGTCAACTGATGATCTAGCTTTTTTGAT
The DNA here is from genome assembly GCF_029867415.1 of Vicia villosa. Lineage (NCBI taxonomy): Eukaryota > Viridiplantae > Streptophyta > Magnoliopsida > Fabales > Fabaceae > Vicia > Vicia villosa. The sequence continues at coordinate 16,336,007 of NC_081185.1, forward strand.
ATGTTTTTCGGATTTGATGGTAGATATCATTCTCAATCTAGTGGTCCATCACATAAATGTCTTAATCCTAGCTATTAGATCAATAGAAGTTATATAGCACCAACTGATCGAATGAGTGCCAGGTCTCTTCGAATTGTTAATATTGATTCATCGTCGTGTGATCATTCGAAGACCTCTCAATTTTTCTTCCTTTATGTTAAATTTATATACCCTTTTTCTCACAATTAGAATCCCTTGATTAGAAAGTGACCATATTCAAATTGATTCCTTTCTTTATTACAGTAATAAGGAACAGTATAAAAGACTCCATTAAATATTATTTTATGATGCAAAACAAATGTTGTTACATACAATGTTCTAATATCCGTGTATCGAAGGCATGGCATGTATTTTGGAGTTAGAACTATATTTGAAGAACTATTGTCTTTTATAGGCAATTGTAGATGCACTATACAAAAAAAGTTTAGTAGTGCCTTTTATATTGTTGCTTATAAATAGAAAAAAGAATCATATTGTATGTAGCCACTTTTAACTCCATGAATGATATATGTTAATAATCGCCAACTTTGGATTAAGAAATTCATTGTTTTTTTGCTTATTATGTATACTGTTATAAATCATTCTTAACCCGTAAGTTTATCACATAGTTATTCAGGTCTTGGTTAGTAGATAAATAGCAAATATGTAGCACTAATTGATTGAATGCATGTCAGATACATAGAAAATTCTAAATTTTCAAATAAATTGATATATATATATATATATATATATATATATATATATATATATAGATATATATATATATATATAATTTAATATATTTATAATTCCCCAATATTTTAAAATAGACTTTGATTAATAAAAGTAAATTTGTACAAAAGGGAATTTACTAAAAATATATAATTTTAAATTTGGTTAAAAATAAATTATATATTTAAAAGAATAAATTTAATGTTCTAAATGTAATCTGTTTAAAAAGGGAAATTATATATTAAATTCTATATTTTTTATAAATAAATTTTAATTTTAAGAAAACAAAAATTAAATGTAAAAAAAAATAATTTACTTAAAAATATAATTTAATTTTAAAAAGGTAAGTTGTTAAAAAGGGGAATTTACTAGTAATATTTATTCATTATCACCGTTTGAAAATATATTCATCATTGTATGATAATTTTCAAAATCTCTTATTTTTTCCTCCTTTTTCTTAAATTTAAATACCCAATTCAAACCCCATCACAAGCCATCCATTTGAAAGTGATTACATTTGGCTTTATTCCTTTCTCTATCCATCTAATAAGCAACATAATAGAAGACTCCACTGAACCATTTTTGCATAGTGCGTCTACGATTCCACATCTTTCCACTTCCTTAAACTAATTTATAACTTCACCAAAGCAAACGTTGTAACATATAATTATCTATTGTGTGTTTAAAAAGGGGTTTGTTTATATATATATATATATATATATATATATATATATATATATATATATATATATATATATATATATATATATATATATATATATATATATATATATATATATATAACTTAATATATTTAAAATTCCCCAATGTTTTAAAATAGACTTTGATTAATTAAAGGAAATTTGTACAAAAGGGAATTTACTAAAAATATATAATTTTAAATTTGGTTAAAAATAATTTATATATTTAAAAGAATAAATTTAATGTTCTAAATGTAATCTGTTTAAAAAGGGAAATTATATATTAAATTCTATATTTTTTATAAATAAATTTTAATTTTAAGAAAAGAAAAATTAAATGTAAAAAAAATAATTTATTTAAAAATAGAATTTAATTTTTAAAAGGTAAGTTGTTAAAAAGGGGAATTTACTAGTAATATTTATTCATTATCACCGTTTGAAAATATATTCATCATTGTATGATAATTTTCAAAATCTCTTATTTTTTCCTCCTTTTTCTTAAATTTAAATACCCAATTCAAACCCCATCACAAGCCATCAATTTGAAAGTGATTACATTTGGCTTTATTCCTTTCTCTATCTATGTAATAAGCAACATAATAGAAGACTCCACTGAACCATTTTTGCATAGTGCGTCTACGATTCCACATCTTTCCACTTCCTTAAACTAATTTATAACTTCACCAAAGCAAACGTTGTAACATATAATTATCTATTGTGCTGGTACGTTAGGCATGGCATGCATGTTGAACCTAGAACACAGTTTGAAGAAAAGTTATCTTTTATCGCGTAATGGTAGATACACTATGCAAAAATGGTTCAGTGGAGTCTTTTATGATGTTGCTTATACATAGAGAAAGGAATCAAGCAAGACGTGGCCGCGTTCAACTGCATAATTATTCATGTCAACTATCACCAACTTTGGAAAAAGAAATTCATCATTTTCCGTAAACCATTAAGCTCTAATTATACATTTGTCTATTATGCTGATTTAGGGTTCTTTTTAAATTAAGTCAACTGATGATCTAGCTTTTCTGATATGCTTTTCCGATTTGATTGTAGATATCATTCTCAATCTAGTTGTCCATCACAGAAATGTCTTAATCCTAGCTATTAGATTAATAGAAGTTATATAGCACAAATTGATCGAATGAGTGCCAGGTACCTTCGAATTCTTAATATCGATTCATCGTCGTGATCATTCCAAGACCTCTCAATTTTCCTTCCTTTATGTTAAATTTATATACCTTTTTTCTCACCATTAGAAGCCCTTGATTAGCAAGTGACCATATTCAAATTGATTCCTTTCTTTATTATAGTAATAAAGAACAGTATAAAAGATTCCATTAAATATTTTTTTCATGATGCATAACAAATGTTGTTACATACAATGTTCTAATATCCGTGTATCAAAGGCATGGCATGTATTTTGGAGTTAGAACTATATTTGAAGAACTGTTGTCTTTTATAGGGCAATTGTAGATGCACTATACTAAAAAAAATTAGTAGTGCCTTTTATATTGTTGCTTATAAATAGAAAAAGCAATCATACTGTATGTAGCCACTTTTAACTCCATGAATTTTATATGTTAATAATCACCAACATTGGATTAAGAAATTTATCATTTTTTTTGCTTATTATGTATAATGTTATAAATCATTCTCAACCCGTAGGTTTATCACATAGTTATCCAGGTCTTGGCAAGTAGATAAATAACAAATATGTAGCTCTAATTGAGTGAATGCGTGTTAGGTACACAGAGGATTCTAAATATTTAAATAAATTGATATACATATATAAATTATATATATATATATATATATAATCAATTTGACTAAAAATATAATATATATATATATATAACTTAATATATTTAAAATTCCCCAATGTTTTAAAATAGACTTTGATTAATTAAAGGAAATTTGTACAAAAGGGAATTTACTAAAAATATATAATTTTAAATTTGGTTAAAAATAATTTATATATTTAAAAGAATAAATTTAATGTTCTAAATGTAATCTGTTTAAAAAGGGAAATTATATATTAAATTCTATATTTTTTATAAATAAATTTTAATTTTAAGAAAAGAAAAATTAAATGTAAAAAAAATAATTTATTTAAAAATAGAATTTAATTTTAAAAAGGTAAGTTGTTAAAAAGGAGAATTTACTAGTAATATTTATTCATTATCACCGTTTGAAAATATATTCATCATTGTATGATAATTTTCAAAATCTCTTATTTTTTCCTCCTTTTTCTTAAATTTAAATACCCAATTCAAACCCCATCACAAGCCATCAATTTGAAAGTGATTACATTTGGCTTTATTCCCTTCTCTATCCATGTAATAAGCAACATAATAGAAGACTCCACTGAACCATTTTTGCATAGTGCGTCTACGATTCCACATCTTTCCACTTCCTTAAACTAATTTATAACTTCACCAAAGCAAACGTTGTAACATATAATTATCTATTGTGCTGGTACGTTAGGCATGGCATGCATGTTGAACCTAGAACACAGTTTGAAGAAAAGTTATCTTTTATCGCGTAATGGTAGATACACTATGCAAAAATGGTTCAGTGGAGTCTTTTATGATGTTGCTTATACATAGAGAAAGGAATCAAGCAAGATGTGGCCGCGTTCAACTGCATAATTATTCAAGTCAACTATCACCAACTTTGGAAAAAGAAATTCATCATTTTCCGTAAACCATTAAGCTCTAATTATACATTTGTCTATTATGCTGATTTAGGGTTCTTTTTAAATTAAGTCAACTGATGATCTAGCTTTTCTGATATGTTTTCCGATTTGATTGTAGATATCATTCTCAATCTAGTTGTCCATCACAGAAATGTCTTAATCCTAGCTATTAGATTAATAGAAGTTATATAGCACAAATTGATCGAATGAGTGCCAGGTATCTTCGAATTCTTAATATCGATTCATCGTCGTGATCATTCCAAGACCTCTCAATTTTCCTTCCTTTATGTTAAATTTATATACCTTTTTTCTCACCGTTAGAAGCCCTTGATTAGCAAGTGACCATATTCAAATTGATTCCTTTCTTTATTATAGTAATAAAGAACAGTTTAAAAGATTCAATTAAATATTTTTTTCATGATGCATAACAAATGTTGTTACATACAATGTTCTAATATCCGTGTATCAAAGGCATGGCATGTATTTTGGAGTTAGAACTATATTTGAAGAACTGTTGTCTTTTATAGGGCAATTGTAGATGCACTATACAAAAAAAAATTAGTAGTGCCTTTTATATTGTTGCTTATAAATAGAAAATGCAATCATACTGTATGTAGCCACTTTTAACTCCATGAATTTTATATGTTAATAATCACCAACATTGGATTAAGAAATTTATCATTTTTTTTGCTTATTATGTATAATGTTATAAATCATTCTCAACCCGTAGGTTTATCACATAGTTATCCAGGTCTTGGCAAGTAGATAAATAACAAATATGTAGCTCTAATTGAGTGAATGCATGTTAGGTACACAGAGGATTCTAAATATTTAAATAAATTGATATACATATATAAATTATATATATATATATATATATATAATCAATTTGACTAAAAATATAATATATATATATATATATATATATATATATATATAACTTAATATATTTAAAATTCCCCAATGTTTTAAAATAGACTTTGATTAATTAAAGGAAATTTGTACAAAAGGGAATTTACTAAAAATATATAATTTTAAATTTGGTTAAAAATAAATTATATATTTAAAAGAATAAATTTAATGTTCTAAATGTAATCTGTTTAAAAAGGGAAATTATATATTAAATTCTATATTTTTTATAAATAAATTTTAATTTTAAGAAAAGAAAAATTATATGTAAAAAAAATAATTTATTTAAAAATAGAATTTAATTTTAAAAAGGTAAGTTGTTAAAAAGGGGAATTTACTAGTAATATTTATTCATTATCACCGTTTGAAAATATATTCATCATTGTATGATAATTTTCAAAATCTCTTATTTTTTCCTCCTTTTTCTTAAATTTAAATACCCAATTCAAACCCCATCACAAGCCATCAATTTGAAAGTGATTACATTTAGCTTTATTCCTTTCTCTATCCATGTAATAAGCAACATAATAGAAGACTCCACTGAACCATTTTTGCATAGTGCGTCTACGATTCCACATCTTTCCACTTCCTTAAACTAATTTATAACTTCACCAAAGCAAGCGTTGTAACATATAATTATCTATTGTGCTGGTACGTTAGGCATGGCATGCATGTTGAACCTAGAACACAGTTTGAAGAAAAGTTATCTTTTATCGCGTAATGGTAGATACACTATGCAAAAATGGTTCAGTGGAGTCTTTTATGATGTTGCTTATACATAGAGAAAGGAATCAAGCAAGATGTGGCCGCTTTCAACTGCATAATTATTCATGTCAACTATCACCAACTTTGGAGAAATAAATTCATCATTTTCCGTAAACCATTAAGCTCTAATTATACATTTGTCTATTATGCTGATTTAGGGTTCTTTTTAAATTAAGTCAACTGATGATCTAGCTTTTTTGATATGCTTTTCCGATTTGATGGTAGATATCATTCTCAATCTAGTTGTCCATCACAAAAATGTCTTAATCCTAGCTATTAGATTAATAGAAGTTATATAGCACAAATTGATCGAATGAGTGCCAGGTATCTTCGAATTCTTAATATCGATTCATCGTCGTGATCATTCCAAGACCTCTCAATTTTCCTTCCTTTATGTTAAATTTATATACCTTTTTTCTCACCGTTAGAAGCCCTTGATTAGCAAGTGACCATATTCAAATTGATTCCTTTCTTTATTATAGTAATAAAGATTAGTTTAAAAGATTCAATTAAATATTTTTTTCATGATGCATAACAAATGTTGTTACATACAATGTTCTAATATCCGTGTATCAAAGGCATGGCATGTATTTTGGAGTTAGAACTATATTTGAAGAACTGTTGTCTTTTATAGGGCAATTGTAGATGCACTATACAAAAAAAAGTTAGTTAGTGCCTTTTATATTGTTGCTTATAAATAGAAAAAGGAATCATACTGTATGTAGCCACTTTTAACTCCATGAATGATATATGTTAATAATCACCAACATTGGATTAAGAAATTCATCATTTTTTTTGCTTATTATGTATAATGTTATAAATCATTCTCAACCCGTAGGTTTAACACATAGTTATCCAGGTCTTGGCAAGTAGATAAATAACATATATGTAGCTCTAATTGAGTGAATGCATGTTAGGTACACAGAGGATTCTAAATATTTAAATAAATTGATATACATATATAAATTATATATATATATATATATATAATCATATATATATATATATAATCAATTTGACTAAAAATATATATATATATATATATATATATATATATATATATATATATATATAACTTAATATATTTAAAATTCCCCAATGTTTTAAAATAGACTTTGATTAATTAAAGGAAATTTGTACAAAAGGGAATTTACTAAAAATATATAATTTTAAATTTGGTTAAAAATAAATTATATATTTAAAAGAATAAATTTAATGTTCTAAATGTAATCTGTTTAAAAAGGGAAATTATATATTAAATTCTATATTTTTTATAAATAAATTTTAATTTTAAGAAAAGAAAAATTAAATGTAAAAAAAATAATTTATTTAAAAATAGAATTTAATTTTAAAAAGGTAAGTTGTTAAAAAGGGGAATTTACTAGTAATATTTATTCATTATCACCGTTTGAAAATATATTCATCATTGTATGATAATTTTCAAAATCTCTTATTTTTTCCTCCTTTTTCTTAAATTTAAATACCCAATTCAAACCCCATCACAAGCCATCAATTTGAAAGTGATTACATTTGGCTTTATTCCTTTCTCTATCCATGTAATAAGCAACATAATAGAAGACTCCACTGAACCATTTTTGCATAGTGCGTCTACGATTCCACATCTTTCCACTTCCTTAAACTAATTTATAACTTCACCAAAGCAAACGTTGTAACATATAATTATCTATTGTGCTGGTACGTTAGGCATGGCATGCATGTTGAACCTAGAACACAGTTTGAAGAAAAGTTATCTTTTATCGCGTAATGGTAGATACACTATGCAAAAATGGTTCAGTGGAGTCTTTTATGATGTTGCTTATACATAGAGAAAGGAATCAAGCAAGATGTGGCCGCGTTCAACTGCATAATTATTCAAGTCAACTATCACCAACTTTGGAAAAAGAAATTCATCATTTTCCGTAAACCATTAAGCTCTAATTATACATTTGTCTATTATGCTGATTTAGGGTTCTTTTTAAATTAAGTCAACTGATGATCTAGCTTTTCTGATATGCTTTTCCGATTTGATTGTAGATATCATTCTCAATCTAGTTGTCCATCACAGAAATGTCTTAATCCTAGCTATTAGATTAATAGAAGTTATATAGCACAAATTGATCGAATGAGTGCCAGGTATCTTCGAATTCTTAATATCGATTCATCGTCGTGATCATTCCAAGACCTCTCAATTTTCCTTCCTTTATGTTAAATTTATATACCTTTTTTCTCACCGTTAGAAGCCCTTGATTAGCAAGTGACCATATTCAAATTGATTCCTTTCTTTATTATAGTAATAAAGAACAGTTTAAAAGATTCAATTAAATATTTTTTTCATGATGCATAACAAATGTTGTTACATACAATGTTCTAATATCCGTGTATCAAAGGCATGGCATGTATTTTGGAGTTAGAACTATATTTGAAGAACTGTTGTCTTTTATAGGGCAATTGTAGATGCACTATACAAAAAAAAGTTAGTTAGTGCCTTTTATATTGTTGCTTATAAATAGAAAAAGCAATCATACTGTATGTAGCCACTTTTAACTCCATGAATTTTATATGTTAATAATCACCAACATTGGATTAAGAAATTTATCATTTTTTTTGCTTATTATGTATAATGTTATAAATCATTCTCAACCCGTAGGTTTATCACATAGTTATCCAGGTCTTGGCAAGTAGATAAATAACAAATATGTAGCTCTAATTGAGTGAATGCATGTTAGGTACACAGAGGATTCTAAATATTTAAATAAATTGATATACATATATAAATTATATATATATATATATATATAATCAATTTGACTAAAAATATAATATATATATATATATATATATATATATATATATATATATATATATATATATAACTTAATATATTTAAAATTCCCCAATGTTTTAAAATAGACTTTGATTAATTAAAGGAAATTTGTACAAAAGGGAATTTACTAAAAATATATAATTTTAAATTTGGTTAAAAATAAATTATATATTTAAAAGAATAAATTTAATGTTCTAAATGTAATCTGTTTAAAAAGGGAAATTATATATTAAATTCTATATTTTTTATAAATAAATTTTAATTTTAAGAAAAGAAAAATTAAATGTAAAAAAAATAATTTATTTAAAAATAGAATTTAATTTTAAAAAGGTAAGTTGTTAAAAAGGGGAATTTACTAGTAATATTTATTCATTATCACCGTTTGAAAATATATTCATCATTGTATGATAATTTTCAAAATCTCTTATTTTTTCCTCCTTTTTCTTAAATTTAAATACCCAATTCAAACCCCATCACAAGCCATCAATTTGAAAGTGATTACATTTAGCTTTATTCCTTTCTCTATCCATGTAATAAGCAACATAATAGAAGACTCCACTGAACCATTTTTGCATAGTGCGTCTACGATTCCACATCTTTCCACTTCCTTAAACTAATTTATAACTTCACCAAAGCAAGCGTTGTAACATATAATTATCTATTGTGCTGGTACGTTAGGCATGGCATGCATGTTGAACCTAGAACACAGTTTGAAGAAAAGTTATCTTTTATCGCGTAATGGTAGATACACTATGCAAAAATGGTTCAGTGGAGTCTTTTATGATGTTGCTTATACATAGAGAAAGGAATCAAGCAAGATGTGGCCGCTTTCAACTGCATAATTATTCATGTCAACTATCACCAACTTTGGAGAAATAAATTCATCATTTTCCGTAAACCATTAAGCTCTAATTATACATTTGTCTATTATGCTGATTTAGGGTTCTTTTTAAATTAAGTCAACTGATGATCTAGCTTTTTTGATATGCTTTTCCGATTTGATGGTAGATATCATTCTCAATCTAGTTGTCCATCACAAAAATGTCTTAATCCTAGCTATTAGATTAATAGAAGTTATATAGCACAAATTGATCGAATGAGTGCCAGGTATCTTCGAATTCTTAATATCGATTCATCGTCGTGATCATTCCAAGACCTCTCAATTTTCCTTCCTTTATGTTAAATTTATATACCTTTTTTCTCACCGTTAGAAGCCCTTGATTAGCAAGTGACCATATTCAAATTGATTCCTTTCTTTATTATAGTAATAAAGAACAGTTTAAAAGATTCAATTAAATATTTTTTTCATGATGCATAACAAATGTTGTTACATACAATGTTCTAATATCCGTGTATCAAAGGCATGGCATGTATTTTGGAGTTAGAACTATATTTGAAGAACTGTTGTCTTTTATAGGGCAATTGTAGATGCACTATACAAAAAAAAGTTAGTTAGTGCCTTTTATATTGTTGCTTATAAATAGAAAAAGGAATCATACTGTATGTAGCCACTTTTAACTCCATGAATGATATATGTTAATAATCACCAACATTGGATTAAGAAATTCATCATTTTTTTTGCTTATTATGTATAATGTTATAAATCATTCTCAACCCGTAGGTTTAACACATAGTTATCCAGGTCTTGGCAAGTAGATAAATAACATATATGTAGCTCTAATTGAGTGAATGCATGTTAGGTACACAGAGGATTCTAAATATTTAAATAAATTGATATACATATATAAATTATATATATATATATATATATAATCAATTTGACTATAAAATATAATATATATATATATATATATATATATATATATATATATATATATATATATATATATATCTTAATATATTTAAAATTCCCCAATGTTTTAAAATAGACTTTGATTAATTAAAGGAAATTTGTACAAAAGGGAATTTACTAAAAATATATAATTTTAAATTTGGTTAAAAATAAATTATATATTTAAAAGAATAAATTTAATGTTCTAAATGTAATTTGTTTAAAAAGGGAAATTATATATTAAATTCTATATTTTTTATAAATAAATTTTAATTTTAAGAAAAGAAAAATTAAATGTAAAAAAAATATTTTATTTAAAAATAGAATTTAATTTTTAAAAGGTAAGTTGTTAAAAAGGGGAATTTACTAGTAATATTTATTCATTATCACCGTTTGAAAATATATTCATCATTGTATGATAATTTTCAAAATCTCTTATTTTTTCCTCCTTTTTCTTAAATTTAAATACCCAATTCAAACCCCATCACAAGCCATCAATTTGAAAGTGATTACATTTAGCTTTATTCCTTTCTCTATCCATGTAATAAGCAACATAATAGAAGACTCCACTGAACCATTTTTGCATAGTGCGTCTACGATTCCACATCTTTCCACTTCCTTAAACTAATTTATAACTTCACCAAAGCAAGCGTTGTAACATATAATTATCTATTGTGCTGGTACGTTAGGCATGGCATGCATGTTGAACCTAGAACACAGTTTGAAGAAAAGTTATCTTTTATCGCGTAATGGTAGATACACTATGCAAAAATGGTTCAGTGGAGTCTTTTATGATGTTGCTTATACATAGAGAAAGGAATCAAGCAAGATGTGGCCGCTTTCAACTGCATAATTATTCATGTCAACTATCACCAACTTTGGAGAAATAAATTCATCATTTTCCGTAAACCATTAAGCTCTAATTATACATTTGTCTATTATGCTGATTTAGGGTTCTTTTTAAATTAAGTCAACTGATGATCTAGCTTTTTTGATATGCTTTTCCGATTTGATGGTAGATATCATTCTCAATCTAGTTGTCCATCACAAAAATGTCTTAATCCTAGCTATTAGATTAATAGAAGTTATATAGCACAAATTGATCGAATGAGTGCCAGGTATCTTCGAATTCTTAATATCGATTCATCGTCGTGATCATTCCAAGACCTCTCAATTTTCCTTCCTTTATGTTAAATTTATATACCTTTTTTCTCACCGTTAGAAGCCCTTGATTAGCAAGTGACCATATTCAAATTGATTCCTTTCTTTATTATAGTAATAAAGAACAGTTTAAAAGATTCAATTAAATATTTTTTTCATGATGCATAACAAATGTTGTTACATACAATGTTCTAATATCCGTGTATCAAAGGCATGGCATGTATTTTGGAGTTAGAACTATATTTGAAGAACTGTTGTCTTTTATAGGGCAATTGTAGATGCACTATACAAAAAAAAGTTAGTTAGTGCCTTTTATATTGTTGCTTATAAATAGAAAAAGGAATCATACTGTATGTAGCCACTTTTAACTCCATGAATGATATATGTTAATAATCACCAACATTGGATTAAGAAATTCATCATTTTTTTTGCTTATTATGTATAATGTTATAAATCATTCTCAACCCGTAGGTTTAACACATAGTTATCCAGGTCTTGGCAAGTAGATAAATAACATATATGTAGCTCTAATTGAGTGAATGCATGTTAGGTACACAGAGGATTCTAAATATTTAAATAAATTGATATACATATATAAATTATATATATATATATATATAATATTTGACTAAAAATATATATATATATATATATCAATTATGACTAATATATATATATATATATATATATATATATATATATATATATATATATATATATATATAACTTAATATATTTAAAATTCCCCAATGTTTTAAAATAGACTTTGATTAATTAAAGGAAATTTGTACAAAAGGGAATTTACTAAAAATATATAATTTTAAATTTGGTTAAAAATAAATTATATATTTAAAAGAATAAATTTAATGTTCTAAATGTAATCTGTTTAAAAAGGGAAATTATATATTAAATTCTATATTTTTTATAAATAAATTTTAATTTTAAGAAAAGAAAAATTAAATGTAAAAAAAATATTTTATTTAAAAATAGAATTTAATTTTTAAAAGGTAAGTTGTTAAAAAGGGGAATTTACTAGTAATATTTATTCATTATCACCGTTTGAAAATATATTCATCATTGTATGATAATTTTCAAAATCTCTTATTTTTTCCTCCTTTTTCTTAAATTTAAATACCCAATTCAAACCCCATCACAAGCCATCAATTTGAAAGTGATTACATTTGGCTTTATTCCTTTCTCTATCTATGTAATAAGCAACATAATAGAAGACTCCACTGAACCATTTTTGCATAGTGCGTCTACGATTCCACATCTTTCCACTTCCTTAAACTAATTTATAACTTCACCAAAGCAAACGTTGTAACATATAATTATCTATTGTGCTGGTACGTTAGGCATGGCATGCATGTTGAACCTAGAACACAGTTTGAAGAAAAGTTATCTTTTATCGCGTAATGGTAGATACACTATGCAAAAATGGTTCAGTGGAGTCTTTTATGATGTTGCTTATACATAGAGAAAGGAATCAAGCAAGATGTGGCCGCGTTCAACTGCATAATTATTCATGTCAACTATCACCAACTTTGGAAAAAGAAATTCATCATTATCCGTAAACCATTAAGCTCTAATTATACATTTGTCTATTATGCTGATTTAGGGTTCTTTTTAAATTAAGTCAACTGATGATCTAGCTTTTCTGATATGCTTTTCCGATTTGATTGTAGATATCATTCTCAATCTAGTTGTCCATCACAGAAATGTCTTAATCCTAGCTATTAGATTAATAGAAGTTATATAGCACAAATTGATCGAATGAGTGCCAGGTATCTTCGAATTCTTAATATCGATTCATCGTCGTGATCATTCCAAGACCTCTCAATTTTCCTTCCTTTATGTTAAATTTATATACCTTTTTTCTCACCATTAGAAGCCCTTGATTAGCAAGTGACCATATTCAAATTGATTCCTTTCTTTATTATAGTAATAAAGAACAGTTTAAAAGATTCAATTAAATATTTTTTTCATGATGCATAACAAATGTTGTTACATACAATGTTCTAATATCCGTGTATCAAAGGCATGGCATGTATTTTGGAGTTAGAACTATATTTGAAGAACTGTTGTCTTTTATAGGGCAATTGTAGATGCACTATACAAAAAAAAATTAGTTAGTGCCTTTTATATTGTTGCTTATAAATAGAAAAAGGAATCATACTGTATGTAGCCACTTTTAACTCCATGAATGATATATGTTAATAATCACCAACATTGGATTAAGAAATTCATCATTTTTTTTGCTTATTATGTATAATGTTATAAATCATTCTCAACCCGTAGGTTTATCACATAGTTATCCAGGTCTTGGCAAGTAGATAAATAACAAATATGTAGCTCTAATTGAGTGAATGCATGTTAGGTACACAGAGGATTCTAAATATTTAAATAAATTGATATACATATATAAATTATATATATATATATATATATATATATATATATATATATATATAATCAATTTGACTAAAATATATATATATATATATATATATATATATATATATATATATATATATATATATATATAACTTAATATATTTAAAATTCCCCAATGTTTTAAAATAGACTTTGATTAATTAAAGGAAATTTGTACAAAAGGGAATTTACTAAAAATATATAATTTTAAATTTGGTTAAAAATAAATTATATATTTAAAAGAATAAATTTAATGTTCTAAATGTAATCTGTTTAAAAAGGGAAATTATATATTAAATTCTATATTTTTTATAAATAAATTTTAATTTTAAGAAAAGAAAAATTAAATGTAAAAAAAATAATTTATTTAAAAATAGAATTTAATTTTTAAAAGGTAAGTTGTTAAAAAGGGGAATTTACTAGTAATATTTATTCATTATCACCGTTTGAAAATATATTCATCATTGTATGATAATTTTCAAAATCTCTTATTTTTTCCTCCTTTTTCTTAAATTTAAATACCCAATTCAAACCCCATCACAAGCCATCAATTTGAAAGTGATTACATTTGGCTTTATTCCTTTCTCTATCTATGTAATAAGCAACATAATAGAAGACTCCACTGAACCATTTTTGCATAGTGCGTCTACGATTCCACATCTTTCCACTTCCTTAAACTAATTTATAACTTCACCAAAGCAAACGTTGTAACATATAATTATCTATTGTGCTGGTACGTTAGGCATGGCATGCATGTTGAACCTAGAACACAGTTTGAAGAAAAGTTATCTTTTATCGCGTAATGGTAGATACACTATGCAAAAATGGTTCAGTGGAGTCTTTTATGATGTTGCTTATACATAGAGAAAGGAATCAAGCAAGATGTGGCCGCGTTCAACTGCATAATTATTCATGTCAACTATCACCAACTTTGGAAAAAGAAATTCATCATTTTCCGTAAACCATTAAGCTCTAATTATACATTTGTCTATTATGCTGATTTAGGGTTCTTTTTAAATTAAGTCAACTGATGATCTAGCTTTTCTGATATGCTTTTCCGATTTGATTGTAGATATCATTCTCAATCTAGTTGTCCATCACAGAAATGTCTTA
>NC_081185.1:16351258-16375989 GCF_029867415.1 Vicia villosa
CAGCATAATAGACAAATGTATAATTAGAGCTTAATGGTTTACGGATAATGATGAATTTCTTTTTCCAAAGTTGGTGATAGTTGACATGAATAATTATGCAGTTGAACGCGGCCACATCTTGCTTGATTCCTTTCTCTATGTATAAGCAACATCATAAAAGACTCCACTGAACCATTTTTGCATAGTGTATCTACCATTACGCGATAAAAGATAACTTTTCTTCAAACTGTGTTCTAGGTTCAACATGCATGCCATGCCTAACGTACCAGCACAATAGATAATTATATGTTACAACGTTTGCTTTGGTGAAGTTATAAATTAGTTTAAGGAAGTGGAAAGATGTGGAATCGTAGACGCACTATGCAAAAATGGTTCAGTGGAGTCTTCTATTATGTTGCTTATTACATAGATAGAGAAAGGAATAAAGCCAAATGTAATCACTTTCAAATTGATGGCTTGTGATGGGGTTTGAATTGGGTATTTAAATTTAAGAAAAAGGAGGAAAAAATAAGAGATTTTGAAAATTATCATACAATGATGAATATATTTTCAAACGGTGATAATGAATAAATATTACTAGTAAATTCCCCTTTTTAACAACTTACCTTTTAAAAATTAAATTCTATTTTTAAATAAAATATTTTTTTTACATTTAATTTTTCTTTTCTTAAAATTAAAATTTATTTATAAAAAATATAGAATTTAATATATAATTTCCCTTTTTAAACAATTACATTTAGAACATTAAATTTATTCCTTTAAATATATAATTTATTTTTAACCAAATTTAAAATTATATATTTTTAGTAAATTCCCTTTTGTACAAATTTCCTTTAATTAATCAAAGTCTATTTTAAAACATTGGGGAATTTTAAATATATTAAGTTATATATATATATATATATATATATATATATATATATTATATTTTTAGTCAAATTGATTATATATATATATATATAATTTATATATGTATATCAATTTATTTAAATATTTAGAATCCTCTGTGTACCTAACATGCATTCACTCAATTAGAGCTACATATATGTTATTTATCTACTTGCCAAGACCAGGATAACTATGTGTTAAACCTACGGGTTGAGAATGATTTATAACATTATACATAATAAGCAAAAAAAATGATGAATTTCTTAATCCAATGTTGGTGATTATTAACATATATCATTCATGGAGTTAAAAGTGGCTACATACAGTATGATTCCTTTTTCTATTTATAAGCAACAATATAAAAGGCACTAACTAACTTTTTTTTGTATAGTGCATCTACAATTGCCCTATAAAAGACAACAGTTCTTCAAATATAGTTCTAATTCCAAAATACATGCCATGCCTTTGATACACGAATATTAGAACATTGTATGTAACAACATTTGTTATGCATCATGAAAAAAATATTTAATTGAATCTTTTAAACTGTTCTTTATTACTATAATAAAGAAAGGAATCAATTTGAATATGGTCACTTGCTAATCAAGGGCTTCTAATGGTGAGAAAAAAGGTATATAAATTTAACATAAAGGAAGGAAAATTGAGAGGTCTTGGAATGATCACGACGATGAATCGATATTAAGAATTCGAAGATACCTGGCACTCATTCGATCAATTTGTGCTATATAACTTCTATTAATCTAATAGCTAGGATTAAGACATTTCTGTGATGGACAACTAGATTGAGAATGATATCTACAATCAAATCGGAAAAGCATATCAGAAAAGCTAGATCATCAGTTGACTTAATTTAAAAAGAACCCTAAATCAGCATAATAGACAAATGTATAATTAGAGCTTAATGGTTTACGGATAATGATGAATTTCTTTTTCCAAAGTTGGTGATAGTTGACATGAATAATTATGCAGTTGAACGCGGCCACATCTTGCTTGATTCCTTTCTCTATGTATAAGCAACATCATAAAAGACTCCACTGAACCATTTTTGCATAGTGTATCTACCATTACGCGATAAAAGATAACTTTTCTTCAAACTGTGTTCTAGGTTCAACATGCATGCCATGCCTAACGTACCAGCACAATAGATAATTATATGTTACAACGTTTGCTTTGGTGAAGTTATAAATTAGTTTAAGGAAGTGGAAAGATGTGGAATCGTAGACGCACTATGCAAAAATGGTTCAGTGGAGTCTTCTATTATGTTGCTTATTACATAGATAGAGAAAGGAATAAAGCCAAATGTAATCACTTTCAAATTGATGGCTTGTGATGGGGTTTGAATTGGGTATTTAAATTTAAGAAAAAGGAGGAAAAAATAAGAGATTTTGAAAATTATCATACAATGATGAATATATTTTCAAACGGTGATAATGAATAAATATTACTAGTAAATTCCCCTTTTTAACAACTTACCTTTTAAAAATTAAATTCTATTTTTAAATAAAATATTTTTTTTACATTTAATTTTTCTTTTCTTAAAATTAAAATTTATTTATAAAAAATATAGAATTTAATATATAATTTCCCTTTTTAAACAGATTACATTAAGAACATTAAATTTATTCTTTTAAATATATAATTTATTTTTAACCAAATTTAAAATTATATATTTTTAGTAAATTCCCTTTTGTACAAA
Source organism: Vicia villosa (assembly GCF_029867415.1). Taxonomy (NCBI): domain Eukaryota; kingdom Viridiplantae; phylum Streptophyta; class Magnoliopsida; order Fabales; family Fabaceae; genus Vicia; species Vicia villosa. Next base: position 16,353,864 of record NC_081185.1, read on the forward strand.
TTTCTTTTAATTAATCAAAGTCTATTTTAAAACATTGAGGAATTTTAAATATATTAAGTTATATATATATATATATATATATATATATATATATATATATATATATATATATTATATTTTTAGTCAAATTGATTATTATATATATATATATATATATATATATATATAATTTATATATGTATATCAATTTATTTAAATATTTAGAATCCTCTGTGTACCTAACATGCATTCACTCAATTAGAGCTACATATATGTTATTTATCTACTTGCCAAGACCTGGATAACTATGTGTTAAACCTACGGGTTGAGAATGATTTATAACATTATACATAATAAGCAAAAAAAATGATGAATTTCTTAATCCAATGTTGGTGATTATTAACATATATCATTCATGGAGTTAAAAGTGGCTACATACAGTATGATTCCTTTTTCTATTTATAAGCAACAATATAAAAGGCCCTAACTAACTTTTTTTTGTATAGTGCATCTACAATTGCCCTATAAAAGACAACAGTTCTTCAAATATAGTTCTAACTCCAAAATACATGCCATGCCTTTGATACACGGATATTAGAACATTGTATGTAACAACAATTGTTATGCATCATGAAAAAAATATTTAATTGAATCTTTTAAACTGTTCTTTATTACTATAATAAAGAAAGGAATCAATTTGAATATGGTCACTTGCTAATCAAGGGCTTCTAACGGTGAGAAAAAAGGTATATAAATTTAACATAAAGGAAGGAAAATTGAGAGGTCTTGGAATGATCACGACGATGAATCGATATTAAGAATTCGAAGATACCTGGCACTCATTCGATCAATTTGTGCTATATAACTTCTATTAATCTAATAGCTAGGATTAAGACATTTTTGTAATGGACAACTAGATTGAGAATGATATCTACCATCAAATCGGAAAAGCATATCAAAAAAGCTAGATCATCAGTTGACTTAATTTAAAAAGAACCCTAAATCAGCATAATAGACAAATGTATAATTAGAGCTTAATGGTTTACGAAAAATGATGAATTTATTTCTCCAAAGTTGGTGATAGTTGACATGAATAATTATGCAGTTGAAAGCGGCCACATCTTGCTTGATTCCTTTCTCTATGTATAAGCAACATCATAAAAGACTCCACTGAACCATTTTTGCATAGTGTATCTACCATTACGCGATAAAAGATAACTTTTCTTCAAACTGTGTTCTAGGTTCAACATGCATGCCATGCCTAACGTACCAACACAATAGATAATTATATGTTACAACGCTTGCTTTGGTGAAGTTATAAATTAGTTTAAGGAAGTGGAAAGATGTGGAATCGTAGACGCACTATGCAAAAATGGTTCAGTGGAGTCTTCTATTATGTTGCTTATTACATGGATAGAGAAAGGAATAAAGCTAAATGTAATCACTTTCAAATTGATGGCTTGTGATGGGGTTTGAATTGGGTATTTAAATTTAAGAAAAAGGAGGAAAAAATAAGAGATTTTGAAAATTATCATACAATGATGAATATATTTTCAAACGGTGATAATGAATAAATATTACTAGTAAATTCCCCTTTTTAACAACTTACCTTTTTAAAATTAAATTCTATTTTTAAATAAATTATTTTTTTTACATATAATTTTTCTTTTCTTAAAATTAAAATTTATTTATAAAAAATATAGAATTTAATATATAATTTCCCTTTTTAAACAGATTACATTAAGAACATTAAATTTATTCTTTTAAATATATAATTTATTTTTAACCAAATTTAAAATTATATATTTTTAGTAAATTCCCTTTTGTACAAATTTCCTTTAATTAATCAAAGTCTATTTTAAAACATTGGGGAATTTTAAATATATTAAGTTATATATATATATATATATATATATATATATATATATATATATATATATATATATATATATATATATTATATTTTTAGTCAAATTGATTATATATATATATATATATATAATTTATATATGTATATCAATTTATTTAAATATTTAGAATCCTCTGTGTACCTAACATGCATTCACTCAATTAGAGCTACATATATGTTATTTATCTACTTGCCAAGACCTGGATAACTATGTGTTAAACCTACGGGTTGAGAATGATTTATAACATTATACATAATAAGCAAAAAAAATGATGAATTTCTTAATCCAATGTTGGTGAATATTAACATATATCATTCATGGAGTTAAAAGTGGCTACATACAGTATGATTCCTTTTTCTATTTATAAGCAACAATATAAAAGGCACTAACTAACTTTTTTTTGTATAGTGCATCTACAATTGCCCTATAAAAGATAACAGTTCTTCAAATATAGTTCTAACTCCAAAATACATGCCATGCCTTTGATACACGGATATTAGAACATTGTATGTAACAACAATTGTTATGCATCATGAAAAAAATATTTAATTGAATCTTTTAAACTGTTCTTTATTACTATAATAAAGAAAGGAATCAATTTGAATATGGTCACTTGCTAATCAAGGGCTTCTAACGGTGAGAAAAAAGGTATATAAATTTAACATAAAGGAAGGAAAATTGAGAGGTCTTGGAATGATCACGACGATGAATCGATATTAAGAATTCGAAGATACCTGGCACTCATTCGATCAATTTGTGCTATATAACTTCTATTAATCTAATAGCTAGGATTAAGACATTTTTGTAATGGACAACTAGATTGAGAATGATATCTACCATCAAATCGGAAAAGCATATCAAAAAAGCTAGATCATCAGTTGACTTAATTTAAAAAGAACCCTAAATCAGCATAATAGACAAATGTATAATTAGAGCTTAATGGTTTACGGAAAATGATGAATTTATTTCTCCAAAGTTGGTGATAGTTGACATGAATAATTATGCAGTTGAAAGCGGCCACATCTTGCTTGATTCCTTTCTCTATGTATAAGCAACATCATAAAAGACTCCACTGAACCATTTTTGCATAGTGTATCTACCATTACGCGATAAAAGATAACTTTTCTTCAAACTGTGTTCTAGGTTCAACATGCATGCCATGCCTAACGTACCAACACAATAGATAATTATATGTTACAACGCTTGCTTTGGTGAAGTTATAAATTAGTTTAAGGAAGTGGAAAGATGTGGAATCGTAGACGCACTATGCAAAAATGGTTCAGTGGAGTCTTCTATTATGTTGCTTATTACATGGATAGAGAAAGGAATAAAGCTAAATGTAATCACTTTCAAATTGATGGCTTGTGATGGGGTTTGAATTGGGTATTTAAATTTAAGAAAAAGGAGGAAAAAATAAGAGATTTTGAAAATTATCATACAATGATGAATATATTTTCAAACGGTGATAATGAATAAATATTACTAGTAAATTCCCCTTTTTAACAACTTACCTTTTTAAAATTAAATTCTATTTTTAAATAAATTATTTTTTTTACATATAATTTTTCTTTTCTTAAAATTAAAATTTATTTATAAAAAATATAGAATTTAATATATAATTTCCCTTTTTAAACAGATTACATTAAGAACATTAAATTTATTCTTTTAAATATATAATTTATTTTTAACCAAATTTAAAATTATATATTTTTAGTAAATTCCCTTTTGTACAAATTTCCTTTAATTAATCAAAGTCTATTTTAAAACATTGGGGAATTTTAAATATATTAAGTTATATATATATATATATATATATATATATATATATATATATATATATATATATTATATTTTTAGTCAAATTGATTATATATATATATATAATTTATATATGTATATCAATTTATTTAAATATTTAGAATCCTCTGTGTACCTAACATGCATTCACTCAATTAGATCTACATATTTGTTATTTATCTACTTGCCAAGACCTGGATAACTATGTGATAAACCTACGGGTTGAGAATGATTTATAACATTATACATAATAAGCAAAAAAAATGATAAATTTCTTAATCCAATGTTGGTGATTATTAACATATAAAATTCATGGAGTTAAAAGTGGCTACATACAGTATGATTGCTTTTTCTATTTATAAGCAACAATATAAAAGGCACTACTAATTTTTTTTTGTATAGTGCATCTACAATTGCCCTATAAAAGACAACAGTTCTTCAAATATAGTTCTAACTCCAAAATACATGCCATGCCTTTGATACACGGATATTAGAACATTGTATGTAACAACATTTGTTATGCATCATGAAAAAAATATTTAATGGAATCTTTTATACTGTTCTTTATTACTATAATAAAGAAAGGAATCAATTTGAATATGGTCACTTGCTAATCAAGGGCTTCTAATGGTGAGAAAAAAGGTATATAAATTTAACATAAAGGAAGGAAAATTGAGAGGTCTTGGAATGATCACGACGATGAATCGATATTAAGAATTCGAAGATACCTGGCACTCATTCGATCAATTTGTGCTATATAACTTCTATTAATCTAATAGCTAGGATTAAGACATTTCTGTGACGGACAACTAGATTGAGAATGATATCTACAATCAAATCGGAAAAGCATATCAGAAAAGCTAGATCATCAGTTGACTTAATTTAAAAAGAACCCTAAATCAGCATAATAGACAAATGTATAATTAGAGCTTAATGGTTTACGGAAAATGATGAATTTCTTTTTCCAAAGTTGGTGATAGTTGACTTGAATAATTATGCAGTTGAACGCGGCCACATCTGGCTTGATTCCTTTCTCTATGTATAAGCAACATCATAAAAGACTCCACTGAACCATTTTTGCATAGTGTATCTACCATTACGCGATAAAAGATAACTTTTCTTCAAACTGTGTTCTAGGTTCAACATGCATGCCATGCCTAACGTACCAGCACAATAGATATTTATATGTTACAACGTTTGCTTTGGTGAAGTTATAAATTAGTTTAAGGAAGTGGAAAGATGTGGAATCGTAGACGCACTATGCAAAAATGGTTCAGTGGAGTCTTCTATTATGTTGCTTATTACATGGATAGAGAAAGGAATAAAGCCAAATGTAATCACTTTCAAATTGATGGCTTGTGATGGGGTTTGAATTGGGTATTTAAATTTAAGAAAAAGGAGGAAAAAATAAGAGATTTTGAAAATTATCATACAATGATGAATATATTTTCAAACGGTGATAATGAATAAATATTACTAGTAAATTCCCCTTTTTAACAACTTACCTTTTTAAAATTAAATTCTATTTTTAAATAAATTATTTTTTTTACATTTAATTTTTCTTTTCTTAAAATTAAAATTTATTTATAAAAAATATAGAATTTAATATATAATTTCCCTTTTTAAACAGATTACATTTAGAACATTAAATTTATTCATTTAAATATATAATTTATTTTTAACCAAATTTAAAATTATATATTTTTAGTAAATTCCCTTTTGTACAAATTTCCTTTAATTAATCAAAGTCTATTTTAAAACATTGGGGAATTTTAAATATATTAAGTTATATATATATATATATATATATATATATATATATATATATATAATATATATATATATATTATATTTTTAGTCAAATTGATTATATATATATATATAATTTATATATGTATATCAATTTATTTAAATATTTAGAATCCTCTGTGTACCTAACACGCATTCACTCAATTAGAGCTACATATTTGTTATTTATCTACTTGCCAAGACCTGGATAACTATGTGATAAACCTACGGGTTGAGAATGATTTATAACATTATACATAATAAGCAAAAAAAATGATAAATTTCTTAATCCAATGTTGGTGATTATTAACATATAAAATTCATGGAGTTAAAAGTGGCTACATACAGTATGATTGCTTTTTCTATTTATAAGCAACAATATAAAAGGCACTACTAATTTTTTTTAGTATAGTGCATCTACAATTGCCCTATAAAAGACAACAGTTCTTCAAATATAGTTCTAACTCCAAAATACATGCCATGCCTTTGATACACGGATATTAGAACATTGTATGTAACAACATTTGTTATGCATCATGAAAAAAATATTTAATGGAATCTTTTATACTGTTCTTTATTACTATAATAAAGAAAGGAATCAATTTGAATATGGTCACTTGCTACTCAAGGGCTTCTAATGGTGAGAAAAAAGGTATATAAATTTAACATAAAGGAAGGAAAATTGAGAGGTCTTGGAATGATCACGACGAGGCACTCATTCGATCAATTTGTGCTATATAACTTCTATTAATCTAATAGCTAGGATTAAGACATTTCTGTGATGGACAACTAGATTGAGAATGATATCTACAATCAAATCGGAAAAGCATATCAGAAAAGCTAGATCATCAGTTGACTTAATTTAAAAAGAACCTTAAATCAGCATAATAGACAAATGTATAATTAGAGCTTAATGGTTTACGGAAAATGATGAATTTCTTTTTCCAAAGTTGGTGATAGTTGACATGAATAATTATGCAGTTGAACGCGGCCACATCTTGCTTGATTCCTTTCTCTATGTATAAGCAACATCATAAAATACTCCACTGAACCATTTTTGCATAGTGTATCTACCATTACGCGATAAAAGATAACTTTTCTTCAAACTGTGTTCTAGGTTCAACATGCATGCCATGCCTAACGTACCAGCACAATAGATAATTATATGTTACAACGTTTGCTTTGGTGAAGTTATAAATTAGTTTAAGGAAGTGGAAAGATGTGGAATCGTAGACGCACTATGCAAAAATGGTTCAGTGGAGTCTTCTATTATGTTGCTTATTACATAGATAGAGAAAGGAATAAAGCCAAATGTAATCACTTTCAAATTGATGGCTTGTGATGGGGTTTGAATTGGGTATTTAAATTTAAGAAAAAGGAGGAAAAAATAAGAGATTTTGAAAATTATCATACAATGATGAATATATTTTCAAACGGTGATAATGAATAAATATTACTAGTAAATTCCCCTTTTTAACAACTTACCTTTTAAAAATTAAATTCTATTTTTAAATAAATTATTTTTTTTACATTTAATTTTTCTTTTCTTAAAATTAAAATTTATTTATAAAAAATATAGAATTTAATATATAATTTCCCTTTTTAAACAGATTACATTTAGAACATTAAATTTATTCTTTTAAATATATAAATTATTTTTAACCAAATTTAAAATTATATATTTTTAGTAAATTCCCTTTTGTACAAATTTCCTTTAATTAATCAAAGTCTATTTTAAAACATTGGGGAATTTTAAATATATTAAGTTATATATATTAAGTTATATATTAAGTTATATCAGCCATGGTTCGAGTCCATGATGAGGGCATATCCTAAGCATGTCCTTGTAACGTTCCCAAGCCTCGAAAAGCGATTCGTTATCTTTCTGGGTAAATCCGTTGATTTGACCTCTAAGCATAGCAGTTTTGCTAGGCGGAAAGTATCTTGCTAAGAATACTCTCTTCAATTCGTCCCACGTAGTTATGGAATTGGAAGGCAGGGATTGAAGCCACGCTCTCGCTCTATCTCTCAAGGAGAAAGGGAAAAGGCGTAATCGAATAGCTTCGGAACTAACGTTGTTGGCTTTGATAGTGTCGGCGTATTGCACGAACACGGATAAATGGAGATTGGGGTCGTCTACAGGGCTTCCAGAGAATTGATTCTGTTGAACAGCTTGGACCAGTGAAGGTTTCAGTTCGAAATTGTTCGCTTCAATCGCAGGTGGTGCGATACTTGAATGCGGTTCAGCGCGCGAAGGAGCGGCATAGTCTCTAAGAGGACGAATAGCAGCCATCTCTAACTTCGGGGTGATTTGATTGATTTGATCAGTAAAATTCAATTCCTGATTAATCGGAATTTCTGCTACTTCGGGAAGGTTGCGAGCTCGACGTTTAACGTTAATGAAACGTTCGATCTCGTTAATTCGTTGTATTAAGTCTCCTCCTTGTGAACGAGTATTTGGCATACAATCGTTCAAAAAGATAGGGAAGAATTTTCCTAGTCTCTACGGTGTAACAGTGAGTTACGATATCGACTTAAATAGTCCCCGGCAACGGCGCCAAAAACTTGATCGCGACTTTACGTGTCTATAAATCTGATAACTGCAAGTGCACAGTCGTGTCGTGTAGTTTTAAAAGATATCGAATCCACAGGGACTATGAATCGATCTACCGTTATCTAAGGTTACTATGTAAAGCTAGGAGTACTAAAATTTTCGATTGTTCCTAAGGGAAAGTGATTGTGAGAAAATAAAGAATAATAATAAAAGACAGGTATCAGTATGTATTTCGTTTAACTAAAGGTAATCCGAAGGTTCATTGGCTTTTGCATAATTAAATTAAAAATCTTTACTAATTCCAATTGATTAAAAATCCTCGTCTCAAACTTTCGCTCTGTTGATTCAGACTACTATCCTAATCCTAATGTACGCTTTCGCCATCCCATTAGATTTTAGAAGAGCTTTTTGAAAACAATGTAATTAATAAAATGCCTATTTTACGAGGTTGTTATCTATTTAAATATCCTAATCTCAAACTTTCGCTCTGTTGACTCGGAGCAAGCTAATACCCCTAACGTACGCTTTCGCCATCCCGCTCGAGTGTAAAAACAATTTTTGAAAATAAATAAGTTCCAATTAGTTTTAATACGCTTTCGCCATCCTTAAAACTAATGTCCTATGTCTACTATCCAGTTAAAGACCTCAAACTTTCGCTCTATTGGTTTTAACCTTTGACCGTCCTAATCCCTCAAACTTTCGCTCTATTGGTTTTAAGACTTACTAATTAAACTAGACATATAAACCAAAAATAAGTGATAATTAATAAAACCTAATTTAAGCCCATTTATTTCGGATCCCTACGGTTAACTTACTTTACATACCGATACCTTTAGTATTTTAGCCAGACATATTAATACGGTTAAACATGCATAAATCGGTTTTGTTCATAATAATAAGCATATTAAATGGCATATAATATAGATATATCATGCAATAGTAATATAAATAAAAGCGGTAAATAAAAACCTGAATTAAATAAATGGCAAATAATTCTTCAAGTATCGAACTTCCACCACAGCTTGGCTGGATCGTTCTTCGGAATTTAAATGGCAGAAAGTAAAAACAAGGAAAATAAAGCGATAAATCTAACGTAAGGCTAGATCTATGAAAAGTTCACAACAATTTCCAATGTAGAAATCGTTGTGAGAAAATAGAAGGTTAAATGGAAACAGAATAATGAAAAGCAGTTCGCGGTACAATTTCGGCAGCACTTCGTTGGCAGGAAATCGGACCCTTTGGACTGAAGTGGCTGCCTCTATTTATAGGTGAGGCTTTGCAGTTGCTTTGCGTGAAAAACGGGACTTTTTGCAGACCGGGACTTGGAGACGTGCGTCTCCTATTCTTCAGGGAGACTGGGTACGTGACTTGAGACGTGCGTCTCAAGTGGAGAAGATGTAGGAACATGGAGACGTGCGTCTCCCTTTGCTGACGTGGCATAGAGGATGTGGAGACGTGCGTCTCCACTTGCTGGGCAGGTTTGGGCCACGCAATTTTGTTCCTTTGTGGGCTGGTTCGTCTCTTTTGGGCCTTTTGGGTCCTAATTGCACCCCTCTTTAGTTTCAGCACCCCTTTTCGTCTTTTAAGCATAAATATTGGTCATTTAAGCTCGATTTTCTTTCCTTTTCGCAAATAGTCGGAATTGAAGTGTAAAACCTGAAACAAAGCAAATACACGCGTAATATCATAATAAATTGACATAATAAATGGAAAATGCTATAAATATCTATGGATTTTAGGCTAAATATACGATATAAAATCGTGTTATCAAATTCCCCCAGACTTGAACCTTTGCTTGTCCTCAAGCAAAATAAGAAGATAAAGATAAATGAAACACACTTCCACCACGTCGTTCAGTCATACTTAGCTACATAGTGTTCTTATTCGGAAGTAACGAATCTTAGCAATAAACCTATAGTAACAACACTAAACAACTCCCAGTATGCATACCAATTCGAATCATGCCATTATAGCTCGACCTATTTGACTTGTCATCATGTTTCTCCCTTTTCATTCGCGCGCAATCACATTAAGCCCATTATCTTGACACGCACATAGCAGAGTAGTCGGTTAGTGACTATGATCCTTCTCATGGAGTTCTGGCACAATATGTGGTATACTCCTTAGCATTCACTTGTAGATTGTGGGGAATCGGACAATAGTCCTTCCTACCAAGTTCATTACCAGATGACTTCTGAACCAATCGACAGTGAGTTTTTAAATTCTTTGTATATGAGATTTGCGACCGTTAGGTTAAATGATCTTGTGAGGATCACCTTACTTAGTAGGCACATTTCTTCTTATAGTTGAACACATAATTATTATGAGGATCATACACTTATATTCATCGACTCTCTGCGTAGTTTGTATCTAAGACGGTGCCGACTGCTAGAATAAACTACTAAGGGTTATTTCAAAACTTAAAGTCGGTGGTTTTGGTATAACGGGTATTCAAATCGGTTATGTATACTCGGGGGTTTTAGAGTGTTGTGACAATAAGGATATTGACTAATTCAGTTTCGGTGCGTTGAGTGATTGAGTAGCTTCGTATTTCTTGAACGTGTGGGGTTTGCGTTTATCGTTTAGGAGCAAAAATTTTTGTTATGGCTCAAGAAAATGGAAGAAATTGAAATAACTACGGAATTATACATATAAGACTTAAATTCCATAAATATTCTTTATTGAATTAGAAAAACATTACAAGGAAGGGAAATAACTGAAGGGAAAAATAAAACTAAAGGAAATAGGAAATAGAAATAATACGACTCCCCCAGACTTAGATGATGCAATGTCCTCAGTGCATAAGAACTACTCCTCATTGTTGCGGTTTTGAGAACTGCTCGCGCCTCTTGTACGAACACGGCGACGTCTATCAGGAGAGTCATTAACACGAATGTCAAGATCATGCAAATATGTGGCAATTTCAGCGTATTGACTTTCGTTCCTAATAGCATAGTCACGGTGCTCTTGTTGCATCTCTCGGATGAGCCTAATTGTTTCAGTTTGGTTTGTCTGCATAGCTTGAACGAGTTGATCTTGGCGTTGAATAGCAGCATACATGGCTTCAAGAGTGATAGGCGGAGGGTTGTTTGGAGGAGGTTGGTGGACATCAGCTTGCCCTTGGTTGAGTTCTTCTTCATTTGCATCCATTGGTTCATTAGGATGTTCTTGTTGGTCATCTTGAGGATTTTCTTCAATAAGCCTCCAACGTTGAACATAACGGATGTTAATTCTTTCAGGACAAGGAAGGATGACATAAGGAATAGGAACTTTATTGACGACCAAAGTGTATCGGCCATCATGGCGGGGTGAAACCAAGTGGGAATCGCGGCAGTAAGTGAGATCGAGTGACTGAGCAGGCTTCATGAGATGAGAGAGTGATAGGAGCTCGTCACCAAGACCTAAAGCACAGGCCAAGGTAGTAATAATGCCTCCAAGCAAGAATGGATTTGTAGCGGGGGCGTTGACTAAGCCTTGGATGTGTTGGAACATAAACGGTGCGGCATTGAAACGGATATTGTTAAGCGCACAGTAAAGGAAAAATAATTCATTTTGGTTTACCTTGTGGTTGTTGGATCTTGCAAAAATAATATGCCCCAAGACACGTTGAAAATAACGTATAGCGGGGTTTTGAATGTGAGAAGCATGAAGAGCTCTCCAACCGGTAGGATTTTCTCCAGTGAGATGGAACCAAAATTCAAAAGCGAGATCCTCCCAGGATCGACCATTGAGTTCTTGAAAGATTGAGCGGTGAGCAATTGGAGCATGATTAAAATGCAAATATGAAGCTACGACATCTTGATCTAGAGCATATTCACGGTTGAACATCCGGAATTGGATGGTACCGGTTGAGAATGGTTGAGTAGAGGGAGTGTCGTAGTTGAAGGAACTCAAAAATTCTAAGACGAGCGGCTCATAAGTAGGTACGGGTTCGGTACAAAGATGGTGGAGGCTAGATTTAGTGAGCAAACGGGTGACACCATCAATGAGACCCAAAGTTTCTAGACACTCGGTGTTCACAAATTTTGTGGGAACAACCGAACGTTCGTAGAAAGCAACATATTTTGTTCGTTGAGCATCATCTCGGAAGATAATGTTTGAAAGGTCGGGAGGTGGTCGCTCGGGACGCTCACTACGGATTAATGAACGTGGAGGCATGGTGAGTATGGAAATGGAAAATAGGTATGATAGTAGAATGGTAGAAGAGAAATGGTATGAAGGTTGTGAAGAATAAGAGTGGTGGTGGTTTTATAGTGAGGTTTGAAAATGGGGTGGTTAATGGAGAATTAAAATGGATTAATGGTGGTGTTTGAAGTTTGAATAGAATAGAAGAATGGGAAATGAATGGAGTTTAAGAGGTGAATGATGGAGGATGAATGAGGTTAATGGGGTTTAAATGGAATAAATAGGGGAAGAATGAGGAGAATGAATTTTGAAATTCAAATTCAAAATTCAAGAGGGAGAGAAGAGTGTCTGCGTGGTCAAATGCAGACTGCTAGCCTTGGGAGACGTGCGTCTCAGGCAGTCAGTCTGCTGGGGCAGAGCATGGAGACGTGCGTCTCCTGTCCCAAGAATGGCATCTGCTGGTCCCACACAGATGGAGACGGGCGTCTCCTGTGGCAGGCAAGTGGGCACGCATGCAGGTGACCAGACAGTGCTGACTGATACCATTAATAGCAAAAAGGTGTCCATCAGTTCAGAACAGTGTTGAATTTCAATACCATTAACAGCAAAAAGTGATAGCCAGGCAAATATATATAACAGTTAATAGCAGGGTAATATCACACAGTAGCAGTAATCAAAAGAAATGTGCATTGAATATTAAACCAGTACTGAGTGTTAATATAAGCAGAATGTAAAAGTGCAGAAAAATGAAAATCTAACTAGGAAAAGAAATTGCTAAAACTAGAAATAAAAATCTAATAATCTAATACGGTAACATCTAGCCACGTCTATTGTTGTTCTGATTGGACTGAATGTGTTTGAAAACTTCGTCGAACTGAGCATTTACGGTGTCGATGAAATCGAAGAAATGCATTTGCAAAGTGTGAAGCTCGTTGCGCACATGTTGTACATCTTGTTGTAGTGCATTGATTGCTTGTTCGTGCGTGTTCAGATTGGGCATCCTTTGATTTACCGATGCGGTAGATGTAGCGGGTTGTTGTTGCTCGACCTCGACATCAGTCATATCAACAGTGTGATCTTCAACGGAATCTTCAGAACGAGTTTCAGGTTCATACTCAGATATAGGTTCATCAATAGGAAGAGGTTCATAATCAGGAATGGGTTCATCAACAGGAAGAGGTTCATAATAACCAGGAGGTGTTTCAGGTTCAGATTCAGATGCAGGCATTTCCTCATCAAAATGTTCATAAGCTTGAGGAGTTTCAGGTGATGGCTCTCTCTCAGGAATCTGACCATAGTAAAGCCAGTTGGTAGGGTTGTGCACACTTGTCCTAGGATTCGGTAAGGTGAACTGATACCAAACTTTGTTATCAATGAGCAATTCAAAACGATCAGGTCCCAGATTACCGATGATACCTCGATTAAAGCAGAAATTGATGTCCATAGAGGTATGGGTACCAAAAGGTGTCAATCTAAGCAAAGGCACTCTCATTCCTATGGCATTAGCGATCATAGTGACAAATCCGCCGATCCTAATGGGTGAAACTTCGTCTTGCGTGATGCGCTCGAAGTTTGTAAGCATGAATGCGATGGCATTGACCGGGCGATTCTGAGATGTACAAAACATGATGAACAGCTCTTCTCTAGTAACTTCAGTGACATTATCAGGCTTTCCAAAAATGTAGTGAGCAAGGATCTTGTGAAAGTAGCGGAAAGCAGGATTGTGGATGTTCTCAGATTGAAATTCATTCTCTTCAGGGTTGTCGTTTCCAGTGATCTTGCCCCAGTATTTTTCCAACTCCCAGTATGGAAGATTTTCTTCAGCTACTTGGGCGTATGCATCGGGTCCATGAGGTAGTTCTAACATTTCAGCAAAATCTCGGATGCAGAAATTAAACTCCATACCAAAGAGTCTAAAGAGAATAACTCCTTTTTTCAGTCCTTGTCCACAGTTTGGAAGATAGGTCAGGGAGCTCAGGAATTCCAGAGTGAGCTTCCGATAAGTGCTAAACTTGCGGAACAAGTGGGAACCAGTCCAACCGATTTGGTTAAGCAGGTGTAGGATGCTTTCTTCGATACCAAGCTTCACCATAGTTGGTTGGTGAGGATAGCAAGTCAATTCCATGTGTCTTTCAGCCAGCTTGTTAAATCTTGCTTCTTGTCCTCTACCACGGAACACAACTTCCATATTGTCAACTTCTTGCATCGTAGTTAGTAATTAAATGAAAAACCTAGAAGTTGAAAATATTAAGATTGAGTTAGAATTAGGCTAGTGTTTATTTAAAATAAAATAAAAAGTTAAAATTAAGCTTAGGTAACAAGTTATAATAATAAATATAATTATAACGGAAATATTTTCTCAATTCATAGATAGTAGTTATAATTATAATAATTATTATAAGATGTATGAAAAATCAAAAATGATTAAAATTAAAATTAAAACTAGAATAAAGTTTTAAAAATGAAAAATAAAATTAACAAATAGAAAAATTAAAGTTTTAATAAATAAAAATAAAAAAATAGAAGAATAAATAAATGTGGGTTGTCTCCCACCAAGCGCTTTGTTTAATGTCGTAAGCTCGACGATTTAAAAATAGAAAACTATTTTTTCGAAAGAGCGGGCAGTTCGTCAAGTTTAAAAACTTCGATGTTTTCATCGTATTCGAGATGATGGTAATACTTAAGACGTTGCCCATTTACGACAAAAGGTTTGACGGTTTCTCCTTTGATTTCTATCGCTCCACTCGGAAATATGTTAGTTATTTCGAAAGGGCCAGACCATCTAGATCGTAACTTACCAGGAAATAATTTTAGTCTAGAATTAAATAAGAGCACTTTATCGCCTATGCTAAAATTTTTCCTAGATATACGCTTGTCGTGCCATTTTTTCGTTCGCTCTTTATAGATTTTGGCGTTTTCGTAAGCGTCTTGTCTAAGTTCTTCTAATTCGTTTATGTCTAGAAGTCGTTTCTCACCAGCGGCAGTGTAGTTTAGGTTTAAGTTCTTAATAGCCCAATAGGCTTTATGTTCTAACTCTACTGGTAGGTGGCATGATTTTCCATAAACGAGTTTGAATGGGGTAGTTCCTATTGGAGTTTTGAAAGCTGTTCTATAAGCCCATAAAGCTTCATTTAGCTTGGTTGACCAATCTTTCCTCGATATAGCAACAGTTTTCTCCAATATTTGTTTTATTTCGCGGTTAGATACTTCTACTTGACCGCTTGTTTGTGGATGGTATGGTGTGGCTATTCGATGATTTACTCCATATTTTCGAAGGAGTTTCTCAAGTATTCTTGAAATGAAATGGGAACCACCATCGCTAATTACCAATCTTGGCACACCGAACCTAGGAAAAATGACGTTTTTGAAAAGTTTAATAACTACTCGTGTATCGTTTGTAGGGGAAGCAATAGCTTCTATCCATTTTGAAACGTAATCGACGGCTACGAGTATATATTGATTTCCAAACGATGACGGAAACGGTCCCATGAAGTCTATTCCCCAGACGTCAAATATTTCTACTTCTAGAATGCCTTTTTGAGGCATTTCATCGCGTCTTGAAATGTTTCCAGTTCGTTGGCATCTATCACAGCTTAGTATTGCAAAATGGACGTCTTTCCACAGGTTAGGCCAGAAAAGTCCAGATTGAAGAATTTTGGCGCAGGTCCTAGATGTGCTATGGTGTCCTCCACACGGTGCAGAATGACAATGTGTTATTATGCTTCTTATCTCTTCCTCGGGTACACAACGTCTAAAGATTCCATCGGGGCCTCTTTTGAAAAGGAGTGGGTCGTCCCAATAGTAATGTTTTAGGTCATGGAAGAATTTCTTCTTCTGTTGGTAGCTTAGATCAGGAGGAAGCACACCAGCAGCTAGGTAATTTACGAAATCTGCATACCAAGGTGTGTTAGATCGGGCTAAAGCTATTTCAGCTAATTTCTCGGTTTCAGAGTTTGGACGGTATGGTTCGAATTCATTTGCTTCTAATTGGGCGATGAGTCTTTCATAAGGGAAATCATCGTCAATTGGTACTTGTTCGGGTTTCAGATTTTCCAATCGAGAGAGGTGATCTGCTACGACATTTTCAGTGCCTTTCTTATCTTTAATTTCCAGGTCGAATTCTTGTAGTAACAAGATCCATCTCAAAAGTCTTGGTTTAGCGTCCTTTTTGGTTAGGAGGTACCTAATGGCGGCGTGGTCAGTGTATATGATTATTTTGGCTCCTACCAGGTAAGAACGGAATTTGTCTAATGCGAATACGACAGCTAATAATTCTTTTTCTATCGTGGCATAATTCATCTGAGCTTCGTCTAGGGTTCTACTCGCATAATATATGACATGTAGTTTCTTATCCTTTCTTTGTCCTAGAACGGCTCCTACAGCATAATCACTTGCGTCACACATTATTTCGAAAGGCTCATTCCAGTCGGGAGGTTGCATAATTGGCGCAGAGATCAATGCTTGTTTAAGCGTTTGAAATGCTTCAGTGCATTTATCGGTGAAAACAAATTCGGCGTCTTTCATGAGTAGTTCAGTTAAAGGTTTGGTTATTTTAGAGAAATCCTTAATGAAGCGTCGGTAAAAACCAGCATGTCCCAGAAAACTTCTTATTTCTCTAACGGTTTTGGGAGGTTGAAGGTTTTCGATAATTTCGATTTTTGCTTTATCAACTTCGATTCCTCTATCGGATACGATGTGTCCAAGTACAATTCCTTGTCGAACCATGAAATGGCATTTTTCCCAATTAAGGACTAGGTTTACGCTTACGCATCGTCTAAGCACCATTTCAAGGTTTTCTAAACATGTTTCAAAACTTCCTCCACAGACAGAGAAGTCGTCCATAAAGACCTCCATTATTCCATCTAGGAAGTCGGCAAATATTGCCATCATGCATCTTTGGAAGGTCGCGGGTGCATTGCAGAGTCCAAAAGGCATTCGTCTATAAGCGAATGTACCATAAGGACAGGTGAATGTGGTCTTCTCTTGGTCGTCAGGGTGGATAGGAATTTGGAAAAATCCGGAGTATCCATCCAGATAACAAAAATGTGAGTGTTTAGCCAGGCGTTCGAGCATTTGATCTATGAAAGGTAAAGGGAAATGGTCTTTTCGGGTAGCTTTATTTAGCTTCCTATAGTCAATGCACATCCTCCATCCAGTTTGGGTACGTTGTGCTACAGATTCTCCTTTTGCGTTAGTGATTACAGTGACTCCTCCTTTCTTTGGTACGACGTGAACGGGGCTAACCCATTTGCTATCGGATATAGGATATATTATTCCAGCTTCTAGCAGTTTTTGGATTTCCTTTTTAACCACATCGCTCATAATAGGATTTATTCGCCTTTGATGTTCCCTAGAGGTTTTACTATCGTCTTCGAGCATAATGCGGTGCATACACAGAGAAGGGCTTATACCTTTTAGATCTGATATGTTGTATCCTAAAGCGGTAGGGTATTTTCTTAGAACATTAAGTAATTTTTCAGTCTCGGTTCGTCCTAAGTTGGCGTTCACTATAACTGGTCGGTTTAGTTCTTCGTCTAGAAATTCGTATCTAAGATCGGTAGGAAGTGTCTTCAGCTCTATAACAGGTTTCTTAGGTCCAGGTATAGGATCAGGGGTTAAAGCTAAGCATTCACTCAGGTGGTTATCTTGATATTCTTCACGCCAGTTGTCATCTTCAAAAATTGGCGGCATAGGAATTCTTAGGGTTTCGGTTTCCTTATTTGGTTCGGATTTTATTTCCTTGACACATTCGTCGATTATATCAGCAGAACAGCATGTGTCAATTATAGAAGGTGCTTTTAGGAATTGGGAAAGGATAAATTCTATTTTCTCTTCTCCTACTTCGAAAGTAAGCTTTCCTCGCTTTACATCTATAATTGCACCAGCGGTTGCTAAAAATGGTCTTCCTAAAATGATCGGGATGTTAGAATCTTCTTGGATATCCATAATGATGAAGTCAGTTGGGATGTAGAATTGACCTACACGAACAGGGATATTCTCTAACATTCCTACAGGATATTTAACTGAACGGTCTGCTAGTTGAAGAGACATTCTTGTTGCTTTAAGCTCACCTAGATTGAGTTTCTTACAGGTCGAAAGAGGCATCAAACTAACACTAGCTCCTAAATCGCACAAGGCTTTCTCTATGATGGTTTTTCCAATTACGCAGGGTATAGAGAAACTACCAGGGTCTTTCAGTTTTTGAGGCATGTTGTTTTGGATGATAGCGCTACATTCAGCGGTAAGTGTTATAGTTTCGTTATCCTCGAGCTTCTTTTTGTTTGATAAGATTTCTTTTAAGAACTTAGCGTACGAAGGCATCTCAGTTATGGCTTCTGTGAATGGTATGGTTATGTTTAATTGCTTCAGAAGTTCTACAAATCTTTTAAATTGCGCTTCGGTTTTTGATTTAGCTAATCTCTGAGGGTAAGGAATTGGTGGCTTATAAGGTGGTGGTGGAACATAAGGTTTCTCCTTTTCGGGTTCCACTTCGTTATTGTTCTCATCAGTCTTAGCAGTTTGTTCGTCGGTTGGTTTCTTTTGGGTTTCCTTTGGCTCTTGTTGTGACATGGGTACGTTTTGGGTTCTAGGATCTATGGGTCCATCGTAATTAGTTCCACTTCGTAGTGTTATCGCGTTCGCATGTCCTTTAAGATTAGGTTGTGGTTGAGCAGGAAACGTGCCAGCAGGGGCAGCAGTAGGTGCTTGTTGTTGAGCTACTTGTGAGATTTGAGTTTCTAACATTTTGTTATGCGTAGCTAAAGCATCTACTTTGTTCGATAGTTGTTTTAGTTGCTCGCTATTGTGGATGTTTTGATTCAAGAAGTCTTTATTGGTTTGTTGTTGGGAAGCTATGAAGTTCTCCATCATGATTTCTAGGTTTGACTTCCTAGGGGTGTTTTGAGCAGCTACAGGCGCTTTTTGGTAGCCAGGTGGTACAGCAGGTGCTTGTCCAGGCGCGTACAACGCATTGTTGTTCTTATAAGAAAAGTTCGGGTGGTTTTTCCATCCAGGGTTGTACGTGTTAGAATAAGGGTTTCCTTGAGCGTAATTTACTTGATCAGATGGGACTCCAGTCAAGAGTTGACATTCAGCAACTACATGCCCAGTCAATCCACAAATCTCGCAGTTAGGTGCTACGGCGGCAGCGGTGGCTGAAGGAGTGATGGTCAAATTCTCAATCTTTTGAGTTAAAGCGTCTACTTTAGCGTTAACGCGGTCTATACCACTAATTTCGTACATTCCTCCTTTGGTTTGGGCTTTCTCTAGGGCGGCGCGTTCTCCTCCCCATTGGTAATGGTTTTGTGCCATGTTCTCTATGAGTTTGTATGCTTCATCATGGGGTTTGTCCATTAATGCTCCGCCAGCAGCGGCATCTATAGTCATTTTAGTGTTATATAAGAGACCACCATAAAAGGTATGGATGATCAGCCATGGTTCGAGTCCATGATGAGGGCATATCCTAAGCATGTCCTTGTAACGTTCCCAAGCTTCGAAAAGCGATTCGTTATCTTTCTGGGTAAATCCGTTGATTTGACCTCTAAGCATAGCAGTTTTGCTAGGCGGAAAGTATCTTGCTAAGAATACTCTTTTCAATTCGTCCCACGTAGTTATGGAATTGGAAGGCAGGGATTGAAGCCATGCTCTCGCTCTATCTCTCAAGGAGAAAGGGAAAAGGCGTAATCGAATAGCTTCGGAACTAACGTTGTTGGCTTTGATAGTGTCGGCGTATTGCACGAACACGGATAAATGGAGATTGGGGTCGTCTACAGGGCTTCCAGAGAATTGATTCTGTTGAACAGCTTGGACCAGTGAAGGTTTCAGTTCGAAATTGTTCGCTTCAATCGCAGGTGGTGCGATACTTGAATGCGGTTCAGCGCGCGAAGGAGCGGCATAGTCTCTAAGAGGACGAATAGCAGCCATCTCTAACTTCGGGGTGATTTGATTGATTTGATCAGTAAAATTCAATTCCTGATTAATCGGAATTTCTGCTACTTCGGGAAGGTTGCGAGCTCGACGTTTAACGTTAATGAAACGTTCGATCTCGTTAATTCGTTGTATTAAGTCTCCTCCTTGTGAACGAGTATTTGGCATACAATCGTTCAAAAAGATAGGGAAGAATTTTCCTAGTCTCTACGGTGTAACAGTGAGTTACGATATCGACTTAAATAGTCCCCGGCAACGGCGCCAAAAACTTGATCGCGACTTTACGTGTCTATAAATCTGATAACTGCAAGTGCACAGTCGTGTCGTGTAGTTTTAAAAGATATCGAATCCACAGGGACTATGAATCGATCTACCGTTATCTAAGGTTACTATGTAAAGCTAGGAGTACTAAAATTTTTGATTGTTCCTAAGGGAAAGTGATTGTGAGAAAATAAAGAATAATAATAAAAGACAGGTATCAGTATGTATTTCGTTTAACTAAAGGTAATCCGAAGGTTCATTGGCTTTTACATAATTAAATTAAAAATCTTTACTAATTCCAATTGATTAAAAATCCTCGTCTCAAACTTTCGCTCTGTTGATTCAGACTACTATCCTAATCCTAATGTACGCTTTCGCCATCCCATTAGATTTTAGAAGAGCTTTTTGAAAACAATGTAATTAATAAAATGCCTATTTTACGAGGTTGTTATCTATTTAAATATCCTAATCTCAAACTTTCGCTCTGTTGACTCGGAGCAAGCTAATATCCCTAACGTACGCTTTCGCCATCCCGCTCGAGTGTAAAAACAATTTTTGAAAATAAATAAGTTCCAATTAGTTTTAATACGCTTTCGCCATCCTTAAAACTAATGTCCTATATCTACTATCCAGTTAAAGACCTCAAACTTTCGCTCTATTGGTTTTAACCTTTGACCGTCCTAATCCCTCAAACTTTCGCTCTATTGGTTTTAAGACTTACTAATTAAACTAGACATATAAACCAAAAATAAGTGATAATTAATAAAACCTAATTTAAGCCAATTTATTTCGGATCCCTACGGTTAACTTACTTTACATACCGATACCTTTAGTATTTTAGCCAGACATATTAATACGGTTAAACATGCATAAATCGGTTTTGTTCATAATAATAAGCATATTAAATGGCATATAATATAGATATATCATGCAATAGTAATATAAATAAAAGCGGTAAATAAAAACCTGAATTAAATAAATGGCAAATAATTCTTCAAGTATCGAACTTCCACCACAGCTTGGCTGGATCGTTCTTCGGAATTTAAATGGCAGAAAATAAAAACAAGGAAAATAAAGCGATAAATCTAACGTAAGGCTAGATCTATGAAAAGTTCACAACAATTTCCAATGTAGAAATCGTTGTGAGAAAATAGAAGGTTAAATGGAAACAGAATAATGAAAAGCAGTTCGCGGTACAATTTCGGCAGCACTTCGTTGGCAGGAAATCGGACTCTTTGGAAGTGGGATAGCAGGTCCTATTTATAGGAGGAGGTTTGCAGTTGGAATCCGTGAATTGAGGAACTTTCTGCAGACTGGGCGTGGAGACGTGGGTCTCCGTTTCTTCAGGAAGACTTGAGACGTGCGTCTCAAGTGGAGAAAATCTAGGGCAGTTGGAGACGGGCGTCTTCTCTTGGTGACGTGGCTGAAGAGAACGTGGAGACGTGCGTCTCCACTTGCTTGCAGGTCTGGGCCACGCGCCTTTTGATTCATGGTGGGCTGAATATCTCTTTTGGGCCTTTTGGGTGCTAATTGCACCCTTCTTTAGTTTCAGCACCCCTTTTCGTCTTTTAAGCATAAATATTGGTCATTTAAGCTCGATTTTCTTTCCTTTTCGCAAATAGTCGGAATTGAAGTGTAAAACCTGAAACAAAGCAAATACACGCGTAATATCATAATAAATTGACATAATAGATGGAAAATGCTATAAATATCTATGGATTTTAGGCTAAATATACGATATAAAATCGTGTTATCAGTGCTCCTCTAGAAACTCTTATGCAATGTT